>NC_061115.1:47691832-47701313 GCF_002878395.1 Capsicum annuum
TTTAAATGTATTTTTCACCTTTCATTATATTATCAATCTTTTGAAAATTTTGTACATTTTTTGAGAAAATATTTATTTATCTTAATTACTAGAATACATATTTAAATTAATCTTAAACACTCATTTAGTTAATTACTAGAAACATTAAGGATTGATGTGAATAAAAAAAGAGAGCAATAATCTGCTTCTTATATATGTTTAGAAAATATCAAATTTTCTTAAACAAATTCTTGCTAAAACGACTAATATTTGAAACGAGATAGTAAATTAAAGAGGGAACTTACTTAAAATGAACGGTGGGAATTCCTTGAAAGAAGACTTTGATCTTGATAGGATCAATGTTGGAGTTAATCCAATTATCCTAAGTAGTCAATTCAATCTTATATTCTTTCATGTGATCCATATTTTTAAACAATCTGCCACCAACTTCAAAGTAATCCCACCTAATTGATTGGAAAAAAAAAAAGGAGGAAGAATTATCGAGAGCTCCATATAAATGAGTCATTGTCCTATGATCCATCATAGATATAAATTCAAAACTTGAAATCTTATGAATTTATTGGATTCATAACATTTTTTCTACTGAATTCCTGATTAATGTTTAAATAGACAGAGTACTAATGTCATTACGCTTGTAATATTCCAGTATGAGTCCACCAATAATAGCTGTTGAAGATTAAAACATCAGTTCCTTTCGAAATTGAGGTGCTAGTAATAGAGTCAAGCTTCAAAATTCGATCATTTTTCTAAATGGAAAGGTCTATCAAAAATTGATTCTTCAAGTATTGCAGTGACACTCCATATTCCTTTCAAAGGTTAACACAAAAATTAACAAATTGGGCAAGCCAAGAATAAATCAACACTTTATATTAGATTAAAATATATATATATATATATATATATATATATATATATATATATATATATAAAAGAAGCTAGAAGGAGAAAACTACAAGAATAGTCTTTTATGTATGAGGATAAGTTCAAAATAATATTTAAGTATGCACAGAATATCTTTAATTCTTTAAATATGTCAAAATTTAATACTTTTAGTATCCATCAAATATCTATAATTTATGTTCGTTAAATCTAACAAAAACAAGACAAAAAATTTGACAATAAACACTAGTAAGTCTCATTAAATCTTAAAATAAGCAATACAAAATTGTATTAGGCATTAAAAAAAACAAAAAATATACTTAAAAAGTTGCATTAGACTTTACAAATAAATTAGAATAACAAAAACTAAAAAACTTATATAGCACTAAATATAAACTCTCGTTAATTTTTTATTTTTTTTATGTAATTCCCAAATTAAACTGACAAAGTTTGATAAATATTTGACGTGAACAAAAAATGTTTAACTTTTTACAAACTTAAAGTACCAAAATTGTTCAATAGATACTTAGAGGATAATTTTGAACTCGTCCTCAAATATAAGGAAACATTTTAATAATTTTCTCAAGATAGAAGTATAAATATTATAAAAAGAGATGATCACAAATTCTACATAAATATGTTGTGATAAAATCTCCAAAATATCAATAAATATGATTCTAAACCTATATTAACCCAAAAAATGTCACAATTTTAGTGATGAAAACAGAATGCATATGTCATAATTAAATCTTTAGTCTATTACTAAATTGAAAACGTATATAAATTAAAATTTCCCTTTAATCAAATGTTTATGCTTACAGAAAATTTGAGAGTGATGAGAGTATCCCCGGGCTCATAGACATATTTGGAGGAAGGAAGAGCAGCATGAAGCAAACAGGCAAAAGATTCCTAGTGATTGTTGCCTAGTGAGTCTCCCACAAATACTACCTTTTTACCATTTAATTTTTCCAGCAAAACTCTTCCGTCAAACCTATATATGTCAAAATTCAAGAAAACAAATTAACTTTTACTACAATATTAATTTACTGTAAAATGATATCGAGTGATGATCAAGATATCGAGTGATAATAAATTTTACTTTATTGTATAAATATAGACTCAACCAAATATTGGATGAGTGCAGGGGCTGATTTATCTTTAAGTAAAAGAATATCACGTGACAGCTTCGTCGGAAAATTTTATTAAATAGTTATATATAACTGGAAAGAAAAATAATAATAATAATATATATATATATATATATATATATATATATATATATATAATCTATAATCTATTTATATATATATATATATATATATATATATATTTATATCTATAATCTATAATATATTTAAAGTGCGAAGAGTCTTAAAAATTTTATTTAAACTTTTTGCCTTTCATTAAAAGTTTTTGTTTTAGATAAAATCGTCTTTTTACTATTTTTTTCTAATATTTAAGATTTAAAAATTAATTAAGTATATTTATTATAAAAATTTTCCTTATTCGAAGTTTTCAAAATTAATGACAACTAAGACTTTTTTCATTAATTTAAGAAATCTAAATCAGCTAAATTTGATTTATAATAAAATTTATGTAAGGTAAACATTCTTAATAGCAAAACTAAATTCTTAATAGCAAAACTAAAACTGCAGGCACATTAAGTATGCTTATTGTTTTCAACTTAGCTTTAGCCTATTGCTAATCAAGGAAGTAAATAATGTCCTATTGAGAATAAAAAATCACATGTATAAAATAATCTATAAGCAACATAATCGTAAGGTGAGTTGAATTCTTTTCATATTTTTTTTCTTGATTGATAGTGTAAAAAAAAATATTTAAAAATATTCTCCATCTTTATCTATTTTTGTAATTCAATTTTAATTATATTGGTATTGTTGTTGTTGAATTATTTATTTTTTATTATATAATATGATTGATCAATGTTGTCTTTCTTTCTTTAGTGGTTCTTAAATCTTAATGATGCTTTATGTGTATTAATTTTTCTTTATCAGCTTGTATTCTTGGATGCAATATAGTCAAACTTTTTTCAATTACAAAATTTTTATTTAGACTAGGTAACTGTTACAATTTCTTATGTTTATTATGCAGGTAAAAGTTACTATTCGGTATGTAGAAATAAATATTTACTACATATAAAAGCATTTTTATTTAAGAAATTTATGAAATACCATATTTTTTTAAAAAAAATTAAGTACGCAATAAGAATGTAATAAATGATTTTGTAAAAATTTGACATCAAAAATAAAAAAAGATTTTAAATATAGAGAAAAAAAGAAAAATAATCGTACCACAAATATGATTCAAATTGACGCGTCTCTCTTAGCCTCTGGCGGCAAGAGAAAGGGGTGTTGCATGACAAACACAAAAGTGATGATTTATCAATCACTTGAAACCTCTGGTGATAAAATATATATGTGTGCTTACACTAAAATATATGTTTATATTTATATTATTATATTAAAGTATGTAAGATCTTTGAAAATTTACATTTCATTAAAAATCTCAATAGACAAAATGATTTAATTTTTAATAATAAAATATTATTGTGCGAGCCATGTGCGGTTAAACTAGTAAATATATTATAAGTGTGAGAATCCTTAAAAAAGTAATTTAAACTTTTTACCTTCATTAAAAGACTTCATTGAAGACAAAATCATCTTTTTATAATTTTTATAAACATCTAATTATACATAAACACTTCTAATAAATAATTTTTGAAAAATAAAAAAACCGCAGTTATTTAAGGGTAACTAAATTATAGTAGGAATCATAATAAAATTGTTTTCTTGGACTCGTCAGAGTCCTACTACAAAAAAATCAATTTATCTATTGAAAAGTAAAAGACTAAAATTAATATATTACAAACTAAATACTTTCGAGGAGGAGTCCGAATATTCTATGAGAATCATATTTTTGGCAAAATAAAAATGCTTGATTTTTTGCAAAACAAAAATCGTTGTAGGAGTATATATTTATTTTGGCAAAATAAACAATCGTAGTGAATCGTTTTTCTACTATAATACAAGAGTCCTCTTTTGTTCTAATACAAACCATATAGAATTTAAGAAATTAAATTCTTTTTGATTTATTTATACTCCTATAATAGGAGTTGCTTCTGTGGTGATTGAATTATTACCCGGAATAGAAGGCACATGTAGTTAATTTCTCCTTTAATTGGATCATCTCTTTATTTTAATTTTTCTTACAAATTGATGATCAATAATTGCTTGACAATTTTTGTTGGAATGTAGTTTCTGCCTTATTAGCTTGGTAAAGAGACATTAATTAAAATACGTCTCTAAATGAGTTTGTCAGACTATATGTTTATGCATTTTTTTTTAATTTTCAAGATTGTTTTGATTTACGATAGGAGAAGATATGCAGAGGATGATGTTAGTATATTAATTAGTGATTTTCTTTAATTGGTGGCATCAACAGAAGAGCGGAGGTGGATGGAAATGGGGTGGGGGAGGAACTCTAGAATTTAAACTCTATGTATTCAATCTCTAAGGTTCTTTTACCAAAAATATTTATGAATCTTCTCATTGAATCGTTGTATTTTAAAATTATAGGTTAACACCTATGTGATAAATTTCTGCTTATAAATTTATGCTTCATGTTGAAGTGTTGAATTCAGATGAACGCAATGAGACATCTATACATTTACCATGAAGAGAATAATTGAGAAAGTTTTTTATGATGTTAAATAGATGTACTCTTTATCTTTAGATAACTTCGAATGTTTTTGATCTTAAATTAGTGCCATTAGAATATATAGCAGTGAAGAATTATAGCAATGATATGAGTTATTAAGAGCTAAATCTAGAAGAAGAAAAAATCGATATATGTAATATCCAAAACTATCAAGAGTGAATAAGTCCTCTCCTTTGGTGGAGAACAAGTTTTCTTAAGAATTTTATAAGCACCTTTAAATTTGATACATAAAATTTCTCCAGGATGACGCTTGAGTGACATTCACACAAGAAGCCACGACTGAGCGAGACAAAGGTTGGGTCAAACTTGATAATTGTAGTCTAAATTTTGTATTAGAAATTTCATCTTCATCTAAATAATAAAACTTGTCAATTATTTTTTATAATACTTTAGTTTGATTTAGGTTTAATTTGATTTTATCTTTTTTATTTATTTTTTGTATTATATTTTTCTTGAATTAATAACTAATAATAACTCTAATTGACTTTTAATTTAAGGACTTTACGTGAAACCTTGCTAATGTCCTTTTAACGCATGAAGCTCTTTTGTGAAATATATGTTATGATTGAAGAAACAAATTTGTTTGTGATTTGAGGTAAGATTTTTTAACAATTTATTTTAATGTCAATTGCTATTTTATGATAATGTTACTTTTTCATATATAATTTTATTGATTGACGAGAAACACTCGTGCAAAGCACGTACACTAAAATAGTAAAGGAGAAATATAATAAAGTGACTCTAGCGACGCAGTGCAAATGGCAAGACATCAATCTTCCTCGTGACTTTGAAATTCATCAGCTTCAATTCTTATGTCTTTTAAAAGAATTTATCGCTCTCATGTTTACATATATAAAATGTTTTTTGTTCAGGTTGAAACAGTAGACTTATAGCTTAACAAACCCGTGAACCAATCAGTCCAAAGTACCATCGTTAATTTGACTATGTGCGACGAGATAATAATATACCTCAAGGAAGGATGCTTTTATTTCCGTAGTTAGTTTTGTGTTATGTTTTTTTTCCTCGTTAGTAAAATAGATTAAGAACGATTTACAGAACTCAAATGAATGATATAGTCAACAGAGTTACCTTTTGCCTCTTGATATTTAGGCTCAACTCATACTTGTATGAGGCATTATTTTATATCTAAAAATTATACAAATATACATCTTATATTTTTAATATTATAAAAAATATCAACTCTCTAAACATATTACAAAAATTCCAACATATACACAAAATGCTATGTATATGTTGGCTATGTTATGTATATTAATAGGAAAAGAGAGTAAAATAATTTAAAAAATGGAAGAGAGTGTAATTACTTTCAAAAGCGTTGGTATTTATTCTTGTATTCCTTTATCTCTTCTCTTCCCCCCCCCCCCCCCCCTCCCTCCCCCGTTTTTCTTCAAAATATTTTGTTTCTCTATTTTATTTTATGCTTTTTATAGAGGTCTTCTAGAAAGTGTTCATGTATTATTTTTTAACATAATTTAAAATATTTTTGGATTCAAAAATTTAATTTTGAAGAATAATTTGTAATAATTTTGGTTAGCTGACTTGATTAGTGAGATTTTTTTGTGTGTGTAATGAAATTTTAATCGATTTCTTTGTGATCGATACATGAATTTTAAGTAGAATTATTCATATTTTGGTTTGAATTTTTGTTGTTTAAATTAAAATTAAATTAATTTAGCTAATTTTTAATTATTCAAATAAAATAAAAATAAATGTAGTACACATTTATCAATTTCATTGTTAGTTTGGTTTTCTTTTTCCAAAAAAAGAATTTTTTACTAATGATATTTATTTCTTTTTTTTCTTTCGTGGAAAAGAAATTTCATTAGTTTCTAACTGGTACTCATGAACTATTTTTTTTTTTAATATGATGACTATAATTTTCTTTTAATTATGAATAATGTCTTAGGATATATTGTTTAATTAGGTGAACATAATTTATAAGAAATACTATAAAAATATCTTGGTAAAAGTCTCATAATTTATCTTTACATAAATTGACTTGGAGTCATAATAAGAGTGTGCCATGCTCTGGGAAAGCTGTGATAAGGGAGTGTCACACCCTTGGAGTGGCATGATAAGGGTGTGACATTCCCAAGGGCGGCGTGACATGCCCAAGGGCACAGAAATGCTAGTTTTTTTTTTGTCTAGAGTTGAGAGATTTTGGTCTTTTACCAATTAAAAGACTTCTCAATCATATATAACTCAATTCTTACCCTCATAACTCCAATTATTTGATCCTTCTCCTCCCAAAAGAAACCTTAAGAACACAAAAGATGAGTTTTCAACAAAATTCAAGCTTTTAAGGCCCAATTCGAATTTCCCTCATGAAATTCCAGAAGTCCACATATGTGGGGTTCGAACAAGGATAACCTTTCATATTCCGCACAAAAGTTGAGTTTTTATATCTGTTTTAAAGAATTGATAACTAGGTTCATACCCACTTTTCATATGCCTTGAGATTATGATGTTTCCTCGTGAGTTTCACTTTATTTAACACAAGATTTCATGTTTACTTATGTTTTTATCCACAAAATTAATATTATGAGATAAGTTTCAGTATTTTGACATGCGGATTCGTAAGTTGATACATGTACATGATTTTCAACATGATTCAGCTAGTTTACCAGTGAAAGTATGTGATTTTCATGCTTATTTAAGTTTATCTATGAAAGTGAATTCAAACATGGAGTTATAACATTTTGATATGAAGTTTTCATGAGTTCATCAAAAATGACAATTTGAGCATTGATTATTTAGTTTACAAGAAGTTCAAGTTTACTAGTTTGAGTTTCAAAAGCATTGTAGCATAATCACAGTTTCAGTTTTATATGAAATTTCAGACAAGCTATGAAGTTCACAAAAGAAACTAAGAATTTAAGATAGAAATAATGGCATATCATATTTTCAGACTTATCATCTTATATGCCTATTTTAAGGTGAACTTCATAGATACAGTTTGAGCAATAGTATAAGTTTTGGGAGTAGCATGTAGCACCGAGGGGAAAAGTGGGTTTTGCACATCCTACTTCTCAAAAACTATGTGCCACCATAGGTTATTTTAGCTTGTCCTAACGGAAATGTCATTTATATTATTTAGCTTGTCCAATAGGACATGTTTAGGTGATCCCACAATTAGCCTTTATACCCTGGTAAAGTACATTAGGTCATTGCGATGAGGATTTGAGTTATCGTGCCCTTTTGATGAGGGTTTGAGTCATCAGACTTCATGTTGATCGTATGGTTTATGTCGATTTTGAGAATATCCCACAGAAAAGACAATTTCAAAAACTAAGTGTAGTGACTCATCCAGTTTATCAAATTATGCTTTGTTATTCATGTTTTGTGATTTTTCAGTTTTCAGTATCTTGGTGAGTCTATTTACACTTAGCATGCATGATTTGAAAGTAAGTTTAGCTTCAGTTTTACTTATTTCATTCATCCCCACTTACTCCAGAGGTACTGACCACATATATATTTCTGTGACTGCATTATCTCATAATGTAGGTACTAGTTGTAGCCTATTATATCATGGCCAGGCGGTTCGTAGTTTTCAGCCAGCAGGTAATGAGTTTTCTTTATTTGAGTACTCTAGTTAGTTTGTAGATTCAGTATTTTATTTCTATTTATTTGTATTGATTAGGGATAGTTGGGGGTCATGTCACGGCTACCTATAGTCAGTATTAGTAGAGGCTTCATAGACAGCCAGTTAGAGTTAATGTATTCAGTTTTATTTTCTTTAGTATAATCAGTGTTGTAAGTTTTTAAACAATATTGTGTTGAATAAGTTTAGATAAAGATATCTCTTCTGCTTATTACTTTCAATTTTATGTATTTTATTCAGTTGCTCACGAGTTATGCCATTATCATAGGTTAGCTTAGGATCACTTTTGGTTCTTGGGGTCACTTGTGATTCTAAGCACCATATGACATCCAGGAGGTAGTCTCGGGACGTTACAAAATATACATACATACATACATACACACATATATACATACAAAGGAAAAGACATATAAACCATCCTAAACTATACCCAAATAGTCGAAGATACATCTAAATTATTAAACGGAGTTAATACACACCTAAACTATATAAAAGTGAATTTATGTCCACCTTTATGCACCTACAACCAGTCATAAGATGAAAGTGATTTATACTCGTGACACATTACTTTCATAGTTGATTTTATATCAGACTTAATTTAAGAAAAAAATCATGTCACCAATTGCTTTTTCTTCAATATAACACCACCAAAACTTCATTAAACCACATTCAACATCATTAGAAACTCACATTGTCACTACCATTGACTTCACCATCCACAATTAAATTAACCATCAGAATAATCCCACAACATTGTCACCACTAAATCCAATATTAAACTACTATGATTATAACTATTGTCTCTAATCTCTCTACAAGAAATTTCACCATCCACCATCAAATTCATTACCAGAAACAAACCATTATATTATCACCACAAAAAATTACTACAAACACTTGATCCATCACTAATAATGCTAAAATAAAAATGGTTAAATCTTTTTAAAAAAATCTTCAAGATACAAACAAAAAGTTGGGACCAAAAATCACAAATGAGGAATCTCCACCAAATTCACCAAAAATAATACCATCATCATTATTGTTATCAGAATTAACAACAACAATCACCACAAATTTTTGTATTTACCTCAAAATTATACCATTGTCATTATCACTCATCAATAATAAAAATTCACCCATTATTAATACTTTACTCATCATTAATTCCACCATTCAATGGTGGAGATAAGTAATAAATTGATGAAAGATGATAAATCTAATGGAGTAAAGTGACGATAATAA
>NC_061115.1:47704313-47886127 GCF_002878395.1 Capsicum annuum
AATTGATGAAAGATGATAAATCTAATGGAGTAAAGTGACGATAATAAGAAAAATTGAGAAAAGTGATAACTATCTCAAACGAGTGAGTAAAATCAATATCGAAAATGCAGAAAATCAACAACATAATATAATTACAGTAGAGAAATAAGAGATAAGAATTAGAAAAAAATTAAATTAGAATAGAAGAAAGAAGGGCTAATTGAATCAATTAACCAAGAAAGAACAGAATTTTATTTCAATTAGAACAGAGAAACTCAATTTGAATTCATAAATGAGTAACTCTTGTGAAATTTAAGGTTAAGAAGTTTGATATAAATAATGGGAATCCACCCATCACTAATCTCGCTAACACTATGACTACATTAAAGGGATTCCACCGTACACTCTCAACGAGTTCAATTTTTCAATTCATCAAAGTCTGAGGATGAAAAATGGCTAAGACAACTATTTATACTTATTGTTTTTATACATGAATAGACTATTACAAAAATAGCCCAAAAGTGGTTATTTTTTAAATAACCCACTAGGCCTCATCTTGATTATCTAAATAGCTTCTTAATCGCTCATGGCCTTGTGAATTTGTTGCTCCATAGAATTCTCCGGTCTCTAAGCTATCGCTTATATGTAGAAGTCCCTCACAATGCTTCCCATGCTAATCATGCTTATATCAAAAAGAGAACTGATTGAAAGAAAAAAGTAGAAAAAAAAATTGACTTAAACGCGCCTAGTTTTTTATTTTAATTAATTATTTTTTTTCAAGTCAGTTTTAGTGAGAAAAGTACTTTTATATAGTTCAGACGTGTATTAGGTAACTTAAATAATTTAGGTGTGCCTTCTCTCTCTCTCTCTTTCTCTCTGTTAATAATTTAGATGTGCCTTCTGTTGATCGATATATATATATATATGTGTGTGTGTGTGTGTGTGTATACATTCTTAGGTTGTACATTGCAAGTCATAGAAAAACTTCTTAGATTACAACTAATAATAACTTTTAAAATTAAAAAATAATTTAATAGTAGTTTAAAAACAAAGAAATAGAATATCAATCACGCCCTATTTCTCTACAAATAGTTAAACGCTAAAAAAAGGTAAATTATTTTTTAAAAAATAAGATATCAATCACCCTATATTTCTCTCAAAATAGTTATTTCCTTATTTTACTCTTTCACAATTAAAGCAGATTCTTATTCATCATTCGAATTTTACTTGATCTTTGTCGGCCAGATCAGAATTAAGATTGAAAAGCAACCCAAATTATTGGTATTATTTTTTTAATTTTTTTTTAATTAAAATACAAATTTACTCATTTAGATTGCAAATCATTGTTCCATATCCATAAATGATTGGTGTTGTTTATAGATTTTGGGGACTCTATCACCATTTTTACCTTGAAAAATTGTGATATATATAATTTGGTTGATTTATCATTTTCATACACCATTTTCATAAGCTATCATTGTATATGAAATGTATATATAAATTGGTTTCATACTAATAAGTTAAGATATTTAGTGGACTCCACGTGATTTCACTATTTTTTATATATTAAGAGCTGGCTTCATACACTTTTCTAAATTTATTTTTCATTTTTATAGACCTTTTTGTGTATATAAAATGACTTATCTTTTGCATGCACTTTTTTGTGTATGAAATGTATATACAGATTGATTTTATACTGACAAGTTTACTTACTGTGTGATTTCATATGATTTATCACTTTCATTCATAAAAAATAAATTTTAATAATACACCACCGCTACATACATAAGAAATTAGAAAGTTGACTAGATAATGTCGTCGGTCGAAAACAAAAAGTGAAGGAGTTGTATATAAAATTGGGAGAGAAATTTCAACAGAAATCCAGATAAAACAGATATAAAGAGAAAACTAATGGAGATTATACTTAATTTGTAGAGGAAAGATGGATAGAAAATATAGAGAGGGATAGAGAGAGAAGTAAAAAATGAAATACAGAGAGAAGTAGATAATTGAAGGGGTAATAAGAGGAGAAAGATGTGATTGAAAAGAGATCAAATATCCACTTTTTCTATTCTAATGAATATGTGCACGGTAATTAAATTTAAGATAAAAAAAATAACAATAAAAGATAAAATTATTAGTAAGTATAATTTATCAAATCTTCTATAACTTGCACATAAAAACGAAATTCAATAATTATAAAAAACTACAGTTACAACTATATATATATATATATATTACTACAGTTACAACTCAATACATTTTACTTTTTTTTATTTTAATTTATGTGGCACAGAAAAAAAAAATTATGTGATTTTTAAATATTTTAAGGTGTTAATTATTGATATATAGTACTTTTACATAATTTTCAGATACTATATGTTACTCATTTTATCACAATCTATGTGACACTGATGGAATATTTAAGAAAGTCAATCATATTTGTTATATAATTTTTAGATATTTTAAGTTTCTAATTATTGTACGATTTATACGGCTCTATACGTAATTTTTCTATTTATATGACATTGGTAGAATTTAAAGTGAAACAATTTTTTAATACACCCTTCAAATATTTAAATATGTTAATTATTATGATTTATATTACTTTTCACAATATTTTCAAATAATATATTTCCTCTATCCCAATTTATGTTGCACTAATAGAATTTTGTGTTAATCACATTTTTTGATGTCTTGAAATAATTTAAATTATTAACTATTATAATGTATAATATTTTATGTAATTTTTAAATATATAACAGATTAAAAGAAAAAATAATTAAATTAAAATAAAAATATGAAATTACAAAAATAACCTCGACAAGAAACAAACAAGACAACTGTCAGTTGTTTGCTCACTAACGTTTCTATATAGTATTCAAACACACACACACACATATATATAATTCATCTAGAAGAGAAGCTAAGTTAGCAGTTATGGAGGCTAAGACAATAGCATTTGAGAGCTAGTATGCAGTTTTAGAGGAGAAGGACGGAGATAAGAAGTTAAATATGTTGGTCAAGGCTAAGGAAAATATATATATATAAGTCAGCTAGAAGAGAAGCTAAGTTAGTAGTTATGGCAACTAAGACAATAGCATTTGAGAGCTTGCATGTAGTTTTAGAGGAGAATGGTAGAGATAAGAAGTTGTATAGGTTGTTCAAGGCTAGGGAGAAATTGGCCTGTGACCCTGATCAGGTGAAGTGCATCCACATTAGGAGGATGGAAAAATATTGGTGAAGGATGCCCACATTAGGAGGTATTGGTGGTCCTATTTTCATAGACTTTTGAACGATGAATGGGACAAAGGTTTTTGTGTTAAGGGACATGGAGAACTAAAAAAGGTGTCGCAATTATGATTATTGTAGGCGTATTAAACTTGAGAAGGTCAAGGGTATTATTCGTAAGATACGGAGGGGTTGAGTGACTAGGCTAGATGAGATTCTGGTGGATTTCTGGAAGAGTACTAACGGGGCAGGTTTAGAGTGGCTGATAAGATTGTTTAACAAAATTTTAGGGCGGCTAAGATTCCTGAAGCTTGGAGATGGATACAATGATTCCATTATATAAGAATGAGAGGGTACATTCAGAGTTGCAACAACTATAGGAGTATAAAACTTTTAAGTCATAATATGAAGGTTTGGAAAAGAATGGTATAATTGAGGATGAGGAGGATCGTGACTATTTTTGAGAATTAGTTTAATTTCATGGCTGGTTGCTCGACTACTAAGATCATTCACCTTGTGAAGAGATTAGTAAAGAAGTTTAGGGAGAGGAAGAAGGTCTTGTACATGGTGTTCATTGATCTTGAAAGGGCGTATGATAAAGTCCCCAGGGAAATTCTGTGAAGGTGCTTAGAGGCTAGAGGGGTGCCTATGGCATTAGGTTGATCCAATATATGTACGGCGACATGAAGACTCATGTGAGGATAGTAGGACGAGATTCGGAGAACTTTTCTGTTGTGATAAGGTTGCACCAGAGTTTAACTCTTAGCCCATCTTTATTTGGCTCGGTGATGGATATTTTGATGCAACATATTCAAGGGGAGGTGCCTTGGTGAATGATATTTGCTGATGATGTTGTACTGAATGACGAGACTTGGAGAAGAGTTAGTGATAAGTTGAAGGTTTGGAGTCAGACCCTTGAGTCTAAAAGATTTAGGTTGAGCAGGACCAAGATGGAGTACATGAAATGTAAGTTTGGTGATTTATCGCTTGAGGCTTACGTAGTAGTGAAGATTGATCCTCAGGCCATTCAGAAGATGGGGAGTTTCAAGTATCTTATGTCTATGATTTTTAGGAGAATGGTAAGATTGGTGAGGATTTCACGCATCGTATTGGTGTAAAGTGGTTGAAATGGAGGCTCGCTTTGAGAGTATTGTGTGATAAAAAGCTGCCTCCTAAGCTTTAAGGTAAATTCTATAGAGTGGCAGTCCGACTGGCTGTGTTACATGGAGCAGAGGTTGGCTAGTTAAGAAATCCCACATCTAAAAGTTAAAGGTGGCAGAAATAAGGATGTTGCGATGGATGTGTGGACTTACCAAGAGGGATAGGGTTAGAAATAAGATTATTTGGGAGAAGTTGAGAATGGATTTGGTGGAGGACAAGATGTGGTAAGTGAGGTTGTGTTGGTTCGTGCATGTGATGAGGAGGGGCACGGATGCTCCAGTACAGAGGTGTGAGAGGCTGGCTATGGATGATTTTAGGTGGGGTAGAGGTAGGTCGAAGAAATATTGAAGGGAGGTGATTAGGCATAACATGGAGCAATTACAGCTTACAGAGGACATGACTATTAATAGGAAGGTATGGTGGACGTGCATTAGGGTCGAGGGTTAGTAGGTAGGAGTACGTAGTAATAGTAGGAAAGAGTGTTGTTTGTATTTGTGCCTGTTGTTTCTTGTAGTCTCTTGTTCGTGGTGTTTTGATAATGTTTATGATTTTGAATAGCTTGCTTATAGTATTACCTTGTCAGTGTCTTGTTTTTAATTATCTAGTGGTGTGATATCCCTTTTGTTGTTTGCTTTTATTTTTTGTTTGTTATACTCTTATCCTGAGACGGGGGTCTATCGGAAACACCCTCTCTACTTGATCTGAGGTAGCGGTATGGATTGCGTACACTTTACCCTTCATAGACCCCACTTTGTGGGAATACACCGAATATATTGTTGTTATTATTGTGTGTATATACACACACAACATATACAACCAAGTGTATGCATAGTATGCACTTCGGTCAATTGATAAACTAAATGGTCTAAGTGTACATCTATGCAAGTTCTCCTATATTTAGAATTTAGATATCATGCAGAGAGAGGGAAAAGCAGAAAGACAGAGAACGTGATTTCAATTCTTTTCCAAGACAAGAATGTTGTATTAATTGTTCAAATAAGAGGATCTAAAAACCTATTACAACTTAACAATCACCATTATGAAATAAGAGATGTATATAGTAACAAATTCCAAGTGTCCGGTACTCCAGCAATACACCAATGACTGCAATCTTGTTGCCCACTTGTTCCATAAATTGATGGATGTCTATATTTTCTCAATTGAGTCAATAATGTAATATCAAGCACATGTACAGGCTTTTTCATTGTTTTCAACACGCTCTTTATGATGGGTTCTCCCGGATACCTGTCTCCTGGATAAGTTGATCCTCCTAGGGGTTTAGTTTGCCCCTTGCAGTTTTCCTCCTTTGGCTCGCCCCAATTCGCACCACTAAACAAAGCCAACCAACAAAAAGATCACATATACAATTTACCCTTAGATATTAAGGGGTTGTTTGATAGAGTGTATTACAAAAATAATCCATGCATTATTTTTGATGTACTATTACTATTTTATTTGGTACATTTTTTTACCACATGTATGACTAATACAAACATTAGTTACAGACTCTATTATGTATTGAGATGTATATTTCTAATACCATCATTTTTCATGTATATATAAGAGGCCTAGACTTAGAGTTGTTGCTGGTTGGGCTTCGATGGCTCTGTATGAATTAGCCAGAGGAATGTAAGGATTACATCAAGTCTCTCCTATATCGATCCATTGTGTTAGCCATCGAAAGTAGGCATGCTTAGGAAGTCTAGGATTAAAGTGATTAATAACATTATTACCGCTCAAATCCCTCTTCTCCGCCCCGTCAATATTTGATCTTGCTCATACGAATGTATACAGACTTCATCAGTATTTACGTCTCTTTGTGTGCAGTGGTTCCCCGTACTCTTTCCACAATTTTGATCAAAGCTTTAACATTAAACTTGTTTTTAATGCAAACTAAAAATCCCAAGTTGGCTACTCTACTTTCACTCTGAGTTTTTGTTCTGATTTAGCCATTGAGGAATGGGAAAATCGATAGAATTAAGAAAGAAACCAATTTTTGTTAAGTACAATTTTCCTCCAAGTAGCCTTTTGTAGAAGGAAGCCATAGTGTACGGTATTTTAATAAGCTATTTTGTTTATAAAAAATTATATAAGACATTTTTTTTCTTATACATTAAATCGAACCATGTATAAAAAATAACGTCAACATAACTAATATCAGCATTACTAATATACCATATTCAACATTATTCTTGTACACTTTATCAAACGACCCCTAATACTCTTGTAAAAGGTAGAGCCTAGATTTAAATTTATAAATTTTCTAAGACAAGACAACTCAATTATTGGGTTCAAAAAAAAGTTATTACACTTATTTCGTTTATTTTTGCTTGTACATATTTGACTTAGCACACATTTAAGAAGTAGTAATTACTAAAATGATATGCTTACCATATTCTTCCTAGAATATAATAAATTTAATAATTTAAAAAATGTATTGAAAAATAATTATAGATAATAATATGGATAAATTAGGAACAAAATAATCACTTCTCGCTTGATTTTCTAAAATAAATAAGTAAAAGTGAAGATCTAACTTTAATATAGTGAATAAATAAAATATAGAGAAAGAATGAATTCAACAAAAAAAACTTTACCCGAATACAGTATCTATAAAAAAGATACAAAACTTTGGCCAACCCGTAAATAATGATGTAAATCTACCCCTAGCTTTGTTTCATGTTATCAAAAAGTTAGTGGTAAAAAACATAGCTCATAATGAAAAATTAATAGCATATTTTGTTAAATAATTAGTGATAGTAAAAAATTAACACATCTTATGAAATTAAAAAATTAAAATACTTTAAATGTATTTTTCACCTTTCATTATATTATCAATCTTTTGAAAACTTTGTTGTACATTTTTCGAGAAAATATTTATCTATCTTAATTACAAGAATACATATTTAAATTAATCTTTATTAATCTTAAACACTCATTTAGTTAATTACTAGAAACATCAAGGATTGATGTGAATAAAAAAAGAGAGCAATAATCTGCTTCTTATATATGTTTAGAAAATATCAAATTTTCTTAAACAAATTCTTTCTAAAACGATTAATATTTAAAACGAGATAGTAAATTAAAGAGGAAACTTACTTAAAATGAACGGTGGGAATTCCTTGACAGAAGACTCTGATCTTGATAGGATCAATGTTAGAGTCAATCCAATTATCCCAAGTAGTCAATCCAATCTTATATGCTTTCATGCGATCCATATTTTTAAACAATTTGTCATCAACTTTAAAGTAATCCCACCTAATTGATTGGCAAAAAAAAAAAAAAAAGGAGGAAGAATTATCGAGAGCTTCATATAAATGAGTCATTGTGAATCTTTTTTCTACTATAATACAAGAGTTCTCTTTTGTTCTAATACAAATCATATAGAATTTAAGAAATTAAATTCTTTTTGATTTATTATACTCCTATAATAGGAGTTGCTTGTGTGGTGACTGAATTATTACCCGAAATAGAAGGCACATGTAGTTAATTTCTCCTTTAATTAGATCATCTCTTTATTTTAGTTTTTCTTACAAATTGATGATCGATAATTGCTTGACAATTTTCGTTGGAATGTAGTTTCGGTCTTATTAGCTTGGTAAAGAGACGTTAATTAAAATACGTCTCTAAATGAGTTTGTCGGACTATATGTTTATGCATTTTTTTTTAATTTTCAAGATTGTTCTGGTTTACGATAGGAGAAGATATGAAGAGGATGATGTTAGTATATTAATTAGTGATTTTCTTTAATTGGTGGCATCAACAGAAGAGCGGAGGTGGATGAAAATGAGGTGGGGGAGGAACTCTAGAATTTAAACTCTATGTATTCAATCTCTAAGGTTCTTTTACCAAAACGATTTAAGAATCTTCTCATTGAATCGTTGTATTTTAAAATTATAGGTTAACACCTATGTGATAAATTTCTGCATATAAATTTATGCTTCATGTTGAAGTGTTGAATTCAGATGAACGCAATGAGACGACTATACATTTACCATGAAGAGAATAATTGAGAAAATTTTCTATGATGTTAAATAGATGTACTCTTTATCTTTAGATAACTTCGAATGTTTTTGATCTTAAATTAGTGCCATTAGAATATATAGCAGTGAAGAATTATAGCAATGATATGAGTTATTGAGAGCTAAATCTAGAAGAAAAAAAATCGATAGATGTAATATTCAAAACTATCAAGAGTGAATAAGTACTCTCCTTTGATGGAGAACAAGTTTTCTTAAGAATTTTATAAACACCTTTAAATTTGATACATAAAATTTCTCCAGGATGACGCTTGAGCGACATTCACACAAGAAGCCACGACGGAGCCAGACAAAGGTTGGGTCAAACTTGATAATTGTAGTCTAAATTTTGTATTAGAAATTTCATCTTCATCTAGATAATGAAACTTGTCAATTATTTTTTATAATACTTTAGTTTGATTTAGGTTTAATTTAATTTTATCTTTTTTATTTATTTTTTGTATTATATTTTTCATGAATTAATAACTAATAATAACTCTAATTGACCTTTAATTTAAGGACTTTACGTGAAACCTTGCTAATGTCCTTTTAATGCATGAAGTTCTTTTGTGAAATATATGTTATGATTGAAGAAACAAATTTGCTTGTCATTTGAGGTAAGATTTCTTAACAATTTATTTTAATGTCAATTGCTATTTTATGATAAAGTTACTTTTTCATATATAATTTTATTGATTGACGAGAAACACTCGTGCAAAGTACGTACACTAAAATAGGAAAGAAGAAATATAATAAAGTGACTCTAGTGATGCAGTGCAAATGGCAAGACATCAATCTTCCTCGTGACTTTGAAATTCATCAGCTTCAATTCTTATGTCTTTTACAAGAATTTATCGCTCTCATGTTGACATATATAAAAGGTTTTTTGTTTAGGTTGAAACAGTAGACTTATAGCTTAACAAACCTGTGAACCAATTAGTCCAAAGTATCATCATTAATTTGACTATGTGCGACGAGATAATAATATACCTTAAGGAAGGATGCTTTTATTTCCGTAGTTAGTTTTGTGTTATGTTTTTTTTCCTCGTTAGTAAAATAGATTAAGAACGATTTACAGAACTCAAATGAATGATAAGAGTTACCTTTTGCCTCTTGATATTTAGGCTCAACTCATACTTGTATGAGGCATTATTTTATATCTAAAAATTATAAAAATATACAACTTATATTTTTAATATTATAAAAAATATCAACTCTCTAAATATATTACAAAAATTTCAACATATACACAGAATGCTATGTATATGCTGGCTATGTTATGTATATTAATAGAGAGAAAGAGTAAAATAATTAAAAAAATGGGAAAGAGTATAATTACTTCCAAAAAAATTGGTATTTATATTATTTATAGATATCTAAATGACAAATGGACTCTAGTGATCCCAGAGAAGGTATTCCTTTCATTTCTTTTGTCATTTACCTCTATTCTTTTCTCTTGTCTTGTATTCCTTTATCTCTTCCTCCCCCCCCCCCCCCCCCGCCCCGGCACCCCGTTTATCTTTAAAATATTTTGTTTTTCTATTTTATTTTATGCTTTTTAAAGAGGTCTTCTAGAAAGTATTCATGTATTATTTTTTAACATAATTTAAAATATTTTTGAATTCAAAAATTTAATTTTGAAGAATAATTTGTAATAATTTTGGTTAGCTGACCTGATTAGTGAGATTTTTTTTGCTTGTGTAATGAAATTTTAATCGATTTCTTTGTGATTGATACATGAATTTTAAGTAGAATTATTCATATTTTGGTTTGAATTTTTTTTATTTAAATTAAAATTAAATTAATTTAGCTAATTTTTAATTATTCAAATAAAATAAAAATAAATGTAGTACACATTTATCAATTTCATTGTTATTTTGGTTTTTTTTTTCCAAAAAAAGAATTTTTTATTAATGATATTTATTTCTTTTTTTTTTTCTTTCATGGAAAAGAAATTTCATTAGTTGCTAACTTGTAATCATGAACTATCTTTTTTTTTTTTAATATGATGACTATAATTTTCTTTTAATTATGAATAATTTTTTAGGATATATTGTTTAATTAGGTGAATGTAATTTATAAGAAATACTATAAAAATATCTTGGTAAATGTCTCATAATTTATCTTTACATAAATTGACTTGGAGTCATATATTTCTTTTAAAAACGTGTTTGAGCCTGGCCTATTATTAAAATAAAATTAACAATAATAAATATTTGATAAAAATTTACATAAACTATTTAAATTATTTATAAAAATTGATACATTTCTATTTCATATAAATAATTATAAAATCACCACCAAAGGATGTTGTGCAGTAGATGGAACAACTCCCTCCTTAATCAGAGATCTCGGGTTTGAGCTATGAGTATAAAAAAATTCTTGGTAGGGAGCACTATCTCCCGATTGGGCCCCTATCCGGTGTGATACGGGAATAATCTCGGATATGGACTTAGGAGAGTGCGTGTTGGACCCGAGCCTTGGCATGTGCAATTGAAGTGTAAAAGAGGCCCAAAATGCACCCAAATCAGCCCATAAATTATACTAGATTGGTGCCCACTCTTTGAAGGGCCTTTTGGTAATTTTAAGTTATATTTTGTAATAGTTATAAAAGTAACATTGTAGGGTTTTTATATTTAGTTTTTGATGATATTTGTGAGTCTTGAAAGACCAAAGAACAAAAGTCCTCTCTCCTTGAGGCACCAAAACCAAAACTAGGATACAATAATAGGGTGGATTCTCTTTTGTTATTGCTTGCTTGGAAACGTTGATGCTAGAGAGGTGCAATCCGATCTTGTGTCACGTAAGAGATAGGTTTATTGTTGTGTCTAGTGTTAAGGGTCCAAGAGTTTCCATTCTTGGGTTCTTGAGATTATACCTTCATGTGATCTATCTATCTATCCCTTTACTTTCTTGTAATCGTGTTTAGTGTTTGTGTTGTAATCTTGTGTTCTTGTTATTATTGTTAAATCGGAATCTTGTGCCTTTGTGTTCATCTTGTTCTTCACGTATTGTTGCTGTTTTGGTGTGAAATACACCTTGTTCACCTTGTATTCTTATTGTATTTGTGAATTCGAGAGAGGTCTCCAATCGGTCCAAGGATCTTAGTGATTTGTGGACTGTTTTGGAGTATGTTTGTGGACTATTTTTGAGTGATTTCGTGTCTTTCAAGTTTTTATCGTATCATTTGGTATCAAAGCATGGCTTGATCTTGTTCCCACAAAATCAATCTTGGGCTTGTTAGTGAAAAAAAAAGTGTTCAAAACTGAAAAATTCCAGAAAAAATAGTAATCTGTCCGTGTTGTGTTCTTGGCCGAAAAGTGTGTTCTTGTTGTGTCTTGGCCGAGATTTTTTCTTGTATTTATTGTCTCTAAGTGTTAGTTTTTTTCCTCACTAATACATTGAGTCTATATCTAGATTTGAGCTTTAAAAATTGACGTTGTTATTGTGAACAAGAAGTGGCCGTGAGTTAAAGTTGTTGTTTTAACTTAGCTGTGTGGTGACCTTTTTGTTGGGCGTTTGTTGATGTTGTTTTTTTATCTTGGTGGTTGTTGTTGTGTTCTTGTTATTCATCGCAACCTTCATCTAGTGTTAAAACTGAAAATACAACACCAAAGAAACTTGGCCATTTGTTGGTGGTTTTATTGTTGGTCTTGTTGTTGTGGAATTAGGCGTTGAAACTTGTTGTTGTTCTTGGGAGATTGTTGTTGGTTGTTCTTGTTGTGGTTGTTGTGTTCTTGAAGTTCTTCACCATATTCATCACCTTGTTAACAGAAAGTGAATGATAGATCCTAAAAGGTGAAGGAAAGAGGTGTAAATAATTGTTAGTCTTGAAAGACCCCTAACCACCAAAAGATTTTACATCACTTCTCAATTCCACTTTCCCATGAAACAAGGATCCATGTTTTAAGGAAAGTACAAGTCTAGTTAAAGACTTTTGAGTCTTGAAATTTGAATTCCAAAGACTAGTTTGTATTTTCCTCCATTTAACAATTTTCATCCAAGTCCAAATTGTAGAATTGATCAAGACTTCCAAATTTGAAAAATAAAATTATTGACGGAGGCCAATCAAGGACTGCCACATCACCAATTACTGTTCACTGATAAATTTTAAGCTCAAATTTTGATCTTTTAGTTTCATTTTGTGTCTTTAGTTTCATTTGTTGATTCCTATACTAACTTACAAACTAGTGACTAATTACTAGATTGTGAGTTGGTTTGAAACCGTATTTTTTTTTTGTGTGTGTTTACGTTCATTTGTGTGTTTTATTCTTTGGAGTCGTTGTACACACTTGATTCACCTCTCAACACCTCTCAGAGTACAAGCAATCTTACAACACTTGTGAGATTGAGTGTGAGGGATCCGAGAGACAAGAAATAAAAGAAAGAGTGAGGATGTTTTTGTACAACTAACGTGTTTTCTGTTTTGTAGGTAACTCCTTTGCCATAATGGACACCATTTTGGCCCACCTTTATGCTATTACTTGAGAAATAGCTAAGGCGAATACGGGTCTTGACAAATTAGGCTCGAATATGTCTACTATACTTGAGAGGTTGGATCGAGGGAAGAGCCGAAGAAACTCTCATGTTTCTACTCCCGAAGCTTTACCTCAAACGATCAACCCTCCAAGACTACCACTAAATGACATAGACATAAGCCAAACCAACAAATGTCCTCAAACCCGAGACCTAAATGAATCACTTCTCCCTCAATTCGATCAAGTCCAACAAGAGGGACTTGGAAGCCAATATTCTCCCATCCAAGCTCCACAACCGAAAATCTTCCTTACCAAGCATTCTTCTCACCCGAAACTCTACTTCATCAAAACCAATATATCTATGTAGAGGAGTATAGTAGAAAGGAACATGAAAGATATGGAAACTACTACAATACTTGTATGATGGTAGGAAACTTGTTTCGGATGAGATTGAAGACAAGACTTAAGATGGAGAGGAAGCCGAGGTTCAAAATGAAGATGTTGGCTGAGACTTGTTGTTATTGAGTCCTCAAATTCTTCATGATTTTGTGGACTATTTTTTGACTTGTTTTTTTGTGACTTGTTTGTGGATTGTTTTGAGTAGGTTTCCTTTGAAGTGACCAATTGAACGAGGTGAAGTCGTGAATTTGTGGACAAATTCCTCCCAAGATGGAGAAGGTGATAGGAGAATAATCTCGGATATGGACTTAGGAGAGTGTGTATTGGACCCGAGCCTTGACATGTGCAATTGAAGTGTAAAAGAGGCCCAAAATGCACCCAAATCAGCCCATAAAATACACTAGATGGGTGCCCACTCTTTGAAGGGCCTTTTGGTCATTTTAAGTTATATTTTGTAATAGTTATAAAAGAAACATTGTAGGATTTTTAGATTTAGTTTTGATGATAAATGTGAGTCTTAAAAGACCAAAGAACACAAGTCCTCTCTCCTTGAGGCACCAAAATCGAAACTAGGATACAACAATAGGATGAATTCTCTTTTGTTGTTGCTTGCTTGGAAACGTTGATGCTAGAGAGGTGCAATCTGATCTTGTGTCACGTAAGAGATAGGTTTATTATTGTGTCTAGTGTTAAGGGTTCAAGAGTGTCCATTCTTGGGTTCTTGACATTATACCTTCATGTGGTTTATCTATCTATCCCTTTACTTTCTTGTAATCGTGTTTAGTGTTTGTGTTGTAATCTTGTGTTCTTGTTGTTATTGTTAAATCCGAATCTTGTACCTTTGTGTTCATCTTGTTCTTCACGTATTGTTGCTGTTTTGGTGTGAAATACACCTTGTTCACCTTATATTCTTGTTGTATTTGTGAATCCGAGAGAGGTCTCCAATCGGTCCAAGGATCTTGGTGATTTGTGGACTGTTTTGGAGTGTGTTTGTGGACTATTTTATGAGTGATTTCGTGTCTTCCAAGTTTTATCGTATCACGGTGAGAATTCGAATTAATCAGGCTTTAACACTGTTACTGAATACCAAATGAAAAATAGAAAATTATAAAATCAATCAATTTAATTATTATTATTATATTTAAAAAATTAAAATTAAATCACATAAAACTAAAAAATATATCAGTATATTTAATTAATTTAATTTTATTTAATTCACGAAGGATAAAAAAATTATGGCCTATGAATTGGTCTAATGTTGATGAAAAGAAATGAAAAAAAAAAAGTGGAAGATGACAGCCAGGGGAGAAAAGGAAGGGTTTATATATTAAGAAAAAAAGTGGGTTAGAGAATTGAGATTATACTGTGGGTCCCACGTTATAGCATTAGTATTAAATAATCCCTTTTATTTAATTCAGTTTCTTGCAAAAAATTATAGATTCTCTCTCCTCTTAGTAGTTTTAAATTAATACTCCCTCCGTCCCATTTTATCGGTTCCAAATTGGTATGACATAGCTATTAAAAAAATAATAATTGGTGATGTAATTTTACCATTTTTTCCTCGTAATTGTATCTTGTTATTAGTTCCAATATTGATGGATGACTAATACTAAAACACCATTTATATTCTTAATGGTGTATTGTTATTGTTATTAGTTCAAAAAGTCTTTGCAACATTTTTCAAGAATATGCTAATAACAAGGAGTAATCAATTACACTAAGGGTATAATGGAGAAAAAAATTGTCTTGTCTTGATAAATAAAAAAGATAAGTAAAATGAGACATCAAATAAAAAAATTTAGAACGGATAAAATGTAACGGAGAGAATAAAATGAATCTCATAATTTATGTGTCAAAAAGATAGTGAAATCACATATTATGTCTTCCATGTAATAAGTGTGTCTCACTAGTACTAAATTTTTTGTTTATGGCATATACTGCACAGAGCGCTTACTAATTTACCTTTTTGAAAACCCAAAGTACTATTATCTCATGGCCTAGACACTTATCCGGGATAATTTAGGTCAAACATATACAAATCCTCTAAAATTGTTTCAAAATTTTCAAGTTTGGTCATAAAAGTAATAATTTTTTAAAGTTGGAGTTGGTATTGAATTTGACTATAAATATAAATATAAGTTGTTTTCATATTTTGTGAGAGAAATAGAACTGAAAAAAAGTAAAATCAAGTTTTATTTGTTTTCAATATTTTTAAAATAACTTATATTAAAGTAAAATAATTCTTATAATCAAACACCACTATTTTCATTAAAATAAAATAATTTTTCAAAAATTAAATAATTCTCGTGGTCAAATACCTACTTTACTTAAACACCTTAATTGAACATAGGGATTGAAGCAACTCTCCCTCCACCTACAACAATGGAGCCTCTTATCTAGAAGACATGATTATATCTAGGGGTGGATGTTCGATTGATTCGGTCTAATTATTTAATATCGATTCGGTTTATTGATTGTTGGATTGACAAAAATGACATTCATAATCAAACCGAAATAAATTTGGTTTGGTTCGGCTTTTACAAATTCGGTTCGGTTATTTTGGCCTTTTATTTCGGTTTGAAATATTAAAGTATTAGCCTCTCTTTTTCATAACTGAGCATTTAAAACTGATGGATTTTTTTAGAAAAATTATTTTTTTCAAACCTGTTTTTCATCCCCAAATATAAATAATTATAAATAACTCAACATGGATGAAACGAAATGAAATAATCATAAGCTTAACATAATACATAACGTCATTAATCATTACATATAATATAACCTTGGATAAATAGTCTCCAAAACAACATAAAACTCGTAAAAATAGTTCATGAAACGACATACTTTCTGCATAAATAGTCCATAAAACAGTCCAAAGTCACCAAAATAGTCCATAAAATATTTGAGTCACTAAAACAATTTATAAACAGTCTGCGGCGTATGCGAATTTGATGTTAAATGTTAATTGTGAATGTGAATTACTAAATATTAAATATATATAACATAATATTATATATATATATATATATATAAAATATAATATTATATTATATATTATATATATAATAAAAAATATATATATTATTTACTTATTTATTTATAAAATTTTGGTTTTTCGATTTAAACGAATTTTTTTTTAAAACCGAAAACCGAACCGAAAAATCGAAATTCTAAAATTACAAACCGAATTCGATCTGAAAAATTGAAATCAAAATTAAATTTCGGTTTGAGTTCGGTTTTTTCGATTTAAATCAAAATATGCCCACCCCTAATTATATCAAAATCTTTCATCAAAAAATTATACAGTCTTCATTCGATTTTACGTATTACATTTTGAGTTGGTACATCTATTAAGAAAAATAATTACTAATATAATTATTTTACTATTATATTTCTATTAAATGACGTTTATATTATATTTTGAAATAAATTTAGAAAAATAAATTAATTTTAAAGGTAAAATAGAAAAATAAATATATTTATATATTTAACACCCTTTACTAAATTATTGTTTATGCCATTAGGTGCATTATTCCAATCTCACAAACAATTTGCTTTTTCATTTTTATATTTTCAAGTCACAGTATTCCATAAAAGTCTTAATTGAAAAAATAAATAAAAAAATAAAAGAGTTTAAAAAGTCATACCTGGGAAATTGCAAGCAGTAGGTTGCCATCTATATTTAGGATAAAACTTACCTACCCTCCCATTCTCGAGACAATTGAAACCATCAAGTAAAAATGGACAACTTAATGAATCATAAATTGGGTAAGATTCATCATAAACCCAACTTCCTTGGAGCAAGTTACAACTTTCCGATGTTGAATTCATCCCATTTGATTTGTGAATAAAACATGATATTACTGAGAGAAGAAAATGAATATAGAAGATAGTCCTTTCCATTAGAGAAAGTCTGGGAAAATGGAGAGGTTTGAAAATGACGATATATACAAGAATTTATAATTTAAGACAAATGAAATTACTTAAGAGTAATTTACATTGTCCCTTAAGGTAAATAATTTTATGCATCAGATATTTCCAATGAGTCATTTAAAAATCAAATCATGTTCGATAATTCACTCTAATCATTATTCCTTCTGGCAAAAAAGTAAATTAATTACTCCTTAAGTGATTAATCAAATCTATTGAATAGGTATATATATATATATATATATATATAAAAGAGCATTCCCATTTGAATGCTTTTACTTTCATATTAAAAGATTTACAAGAATAGCCTGAAGATTTACAAAAAAGTAAATTAATCACGTATGTTGAGAAGGAAATAAAAACCTGAAGAATAGCATGTTTAATGTTATTATATATTTCTTGTAAATCTTTTAATATGAAAGTAAAAGCATTCAAATGGGAATGCTCTTATTTTTTTTTTCTCTAAAAAATTGAGAAATTAATTATAGTCGAAAAGTCGAATCCACACCTAAATTATATAAGTGACTTATTACACACCTTAACTATAAAAAAGTCATATTTTTTACACCCTGTCAGGCATACACCACTTGCATGTGGTCACGCACTGCCACGTCAGTAAAAAGTATCACTTTTTTTATAGTTAAGGTGTGTAATAGGTCACTTATATAGTTTAGGTGTAGATTCGACTTTTCGACTATAGTTTGAGGTGGAAACGATGCCTTTTCTCTTAATGTTTTTAGCCGTTTACTTTTGTTATTTAATAGGCTGGACGCGCCTAAAATAAGTGTAACATACGCGCCTTAGAATGGGGGTCGCGGGGAGGTAATAATACCACTTTTATATAGTTAAGGTGTGTAATAGGTCACTTATATAATTTAGGTGTGGCTTAGACTTTTCTTGTATAGTATGGGATGGAAATGATGCCTTTTCCCCAAATTGAGAAACTGATTAATTTTTTTCAATCGCATTTAAGGAAAGTAACAACAAAGTATCTGCTAATTTACTTTTAGTCTGAAAAACCTTTTTTTTACACTATCAAATACCACTAAAGAATAGCTTTAAGCCTTGACCAAAAAAAGAATAGGTTTAAGTGAACCTTCTTAAAATATAAGATTTAGAATCTTGAAAATATAATATTACCTATTTTATTTTTTACACTAATAAGGTATATTAAAATAGACGGGGAGAAAGAGGGGCATGAAAGACTGCTGGAGAGAGCAGCAGGCGAACAAGCAACAAATCCCAAACTTTCCAACATGAAAGGCGGTTTCACGCCCATATAGGCGGTACGCCATACGAAATCAAAGTTTTCGTCAAACACCATAAACACAGAGGCTAACTTTCCAACAGGTTTCAACACCATGCAGGTGGTATACCTTAACAAGTCAAAGCTTTCGTCAACACCACAGACACAGAGACTATCCTTTCCAACATGACAGGCGATTCACGTCCATATAGGCGGCATGCCATACGAA
The DNA here is from genome assembly GCF_002878395.1 of Capsicum annuum. NCBI lineage: Eukaryota > Viridiplantae > Streptophyta > Magnoliopsida > Solanales > Solanaceae > Capsicum > Capsicum annuum. The sequence continues at coordinate 47,722,986 of NC_061115.1, forward strand.
ATCAAAGCTTTTAATCGACATGCCACAACTTTCCTATGATTGAGCCACGCATCCGTATAGATGGTTTGCTTTTTAGCTACACGGACTTCACAACCCTTAACGAGATGACTTGACTTTGGAACCGCAAGATACACATCAAGGATAGTGTTTCCTTGGCAACAAAGCCTTCACAACCCAAAAAAGGGATGGCTTGACTTTACCAGTCTTAGAACACATGAGATCCCTTGTATTCTTAGTACACAACTGTTCCGTATTTACCTAAAACGGGTCTTACGGTGGCCTCCCTAGCCTGTTGCCCTTAAAATAGCTGCAGAACAAAAGGTGTACTAAGGCAGACCCCAGATCTGCGTGTTCTTTCTCAGATATTGAATCTTTTCGGAAAGCTATGGCATGGACTAAGCCAATTTTGTTTTATATACATGGAAAATACTTATATATCTACGTCGTGTGGACAAAGCCAACTTCGTTATTCATGGAAAGTACTTAGACATCTACGTCGCGTGGACAAAGCCAACTTTACTTCATAAACATGGAAAGTAACTTTGGGGTGCCATTGTTGCCGTCGCAATAAACTAGCACTTCGCCGTAGTATTTTCTTACCCCCTACTTCGACCGAAAGGATAGAAGTACCCATACCTTTGGAAGAGAGAAAGAAAGAGCAAGAGAAATTAGCCAACAAACATTTTTATTAATAGCAGAGAAAAACTATATAAGAGGTTTTTAGGTAGAGCAAATGATGCCCCTAACCTAAAAGCCTAGGCTTTCTCTTATAGAGGAAGGAAGCTTACTAGCTAAAGCTAAGCTACGGATAAACATAAAATAGAATATAACAATTCCTATCCTAACAGCTAAGGGATAGACATTATCCGTTAATAAGGATAAGTCTTATCCTTTTGAAAGGGATAAACATTATCTGTTATGACTAGATAAGTCTTATATTTATTCACACTGGGCCCTACTAATATGTAGGGGGCCAAATAAAAATAAAACAAACTATATTGTTGGTATGTGACAGTATGTGCAAGCAAGTGAGTCAGCAGCTTGCAAACAGGTGCATAAGCAGCTTCACAGTCATCTTGCAAGTGGGTGGATAAGATCCTTGTCTTTGAAGTAGTGGAGTGAGCAGCTTTAAAAACCCATCTGAAAGGGTATCCCACTGAGGAGGGTTTTTTTGGAGAGGAGGGTAACACACTAGAAAGGGTAACCCACTGGCGAGGGTAACCCATCGGGAAGGGTAAATCGCTGGAGAGGGTAACTTTCTTGCATATGTCACCTGGCGTCATCTTTCTGGCAGTGTTGGATGGTGCTGACGGCGGTGAGCTCGCGTATCTTTCTTCCATCCACCAATTTACTCCATGCTTCTGCCTGAGGCATTCTTAGCCTTCCTATCTTCTCTTCATCGATCTAGTAAAGTAACTCCTTCTGAATGATGACTCTCATTCCTGTCAGGGAGATTTTAACCATATGATTCTGATAAAGCTGATGACTTTATCTCTAGTGATCTCGTACTGCGGCTGATATTCTTTTGCTGCTCGTTGGACCTCATTCTAGTGGGGATGACCATTGTCTGTGTAGTTCTATTTTCCCCATTCCTTTGGCTAGATTTCCTTCGGAATACATCTGTTCTACTAGAAAATAAAGCACCGGATTCATAGTATTCACCTTCTAAAGAAAGTATGGACACGAGAAATTTCTAGAGAAGTAAAATTTCTGGCTGAGCTTGGACGTCGTGGCCTGAGATTCCTACAGGGCGATGCAGTATGAAAACCATTGCATCGTAAGAATCCTTGAAGATTTGAATCCAGTATACTTGCAGATTGAACCACAACATGAATCTCTTCAGAGCAGATTGGATTTGATTGAAATGCCTTAAAGAATCACACTTAAACTCCATAAGAATATAGCGCTGGTGGCACAGATACTAGAATAAAAACAAGATTTCTTATGGGAACTCGTTGGACAGCGCGATGAACATATAGAAAAAGGGATATTCTGGGTGTACTTTGAATGGCTTCAGGATGGATCCACCATACCATCTGAATACTTAAAGCTCATAGAAGGTCCTTCTTTCTCGGAGGATGGATAGATTGAATGGATCCACATATTGGTTGAACAGATCTGGAGGGTAATCTTTTAGCTCGAAAGATAGTATCCTTACTATTTTTAGCATGAGGATTTGACTGGCCTGGTGCTGGTTGTCTTCACTATTTTTGGATATCAGGTAGAGATCATCGGTGTAGATATTTCCTGCTTTTTTATATACGTCTATGGAGAAGAGGGTGTCCTCCGTTGATTCTTCTTCCAGCGAGAAGACCGATTTGAGGCCGTCCTTCATGCTGAGATAGATTCCTGGATGATCTGCTATCTCTTCAAAGAGGTGGATGGAGTCCTTAAACTTCTTAGCTTGAGGACAGTTTTTAGAGAAGTGGTCAGGCTTTCTGCAGATAAATCAGCCATCATTTTTTTTCTTGTAGCTGGCTGGGCTCTTCCGTTTGAAGTACCTAGTTCGCTGGGTAACCTTTCTCCTGGCATTGGGAGGCCTTGGCAGTTTGAACCTCCTGAATAATAGCCACCTTTTCATGCTTGTTTTACAGCGAGGGTAGGGGCAGTCGGTCTTAGTGACAAGGTCGTCTTTACAATAGGTTCGATTGAGGGCTAGATTGTTTTTGATGATTTGCTTCAGCATGGTCCTCTTGATGCATATGCAGTCCAGAGCTTGGAAGATGGCCTACCGGATGTAGCTTATTTATGGGACGATTATGGACTTGAACTTCTTCTCTATAATCATCATCGTGTGGTTTGCTAGCATCATCGACAGTGATGATATAAAGGCTTGCTTTAGGCTGGGATCCCCACCTAGATCAAAGTAGATCTTTGCCATCCTTTTAAAATGGATAACGATGGCATTTTGGTCGAACGATAGACACTTCATCTTGAAGAACTATCGTCTGAGCTTTTTGTGCCTCTGGCCTGCATCTCTGCAGAATACCTCATCCAGGATCCTGACGTTGAAGGAAAAGTCTTGGGAAATTAGATATGTATTCTTGTATAAAATCCCAAGAGCGTTCCACCAGTCTCTGAGTATGCCGGAGAATCTGGATGTGAACTCCAAAGTATCATGTATTTCTCCCGCTCAACCAGATTCTTCGTTTTCATCCAAGTGTAGAAGTCCTGGATCTACTGGGGCTAGGCTGAAATCTTTATGTCGTCGAGGGTAAAGGTGTGAAATCTAGTTCCCACAGTCTTTCTAGCCGGTGTACCTAGATCTGGCCTTCTTTTTGGGATTGGATCATCCGTCATCCCGTCTTGGTCATCGACAACCTCGGATTCCTCTAGTTCCTTGGAATGGTTCATGTATATCAGTGGATAGTCCTCTTCTGGAGATTCTATTGAGGACTTAGAAGTATCCTCAACATATTCTTATGAATCGACAGGCTCTTGTCTATCCTCCACGTACCCATCGGTTGGAAAGTTATCTCCGGTGTCAGAGTATGCCTCTACATCAGAAGAATTTCCTTTGCTCAAAGTAGGATCAATGGGATCAGCATTCTGGATCTGTTCGTTGCTCTTCAGAGATTCTTCAACTGGATCAAAGACTGCTGTGGCTTGTGGATCTGGAACGTTATCGTCATTGATGGTCAAGCCATACAAATTTAGGACAAGCTGATCTGAATCAGTATCTGTATCACAATGGGATGGCAACCAGTTGTGATTGAGAAGGCCATTTTTCAGCAAGGCATTTCATTCTTTATCATTATATGGCACTTCTAGCTTGTGGATTATCAGATTGTCATTTGGGAATGTGATGTCATGGTCTGAGATCATCATGATCCCTTTGTCTATGTCGGACTCTATTTTTGTCTTGGTCTGCTTCTGAGATTCGTCGGCTTTTTTCTTAGCAGCGATGGCATCTTTTCTATCCCATACATGCTTGGCAATATCAAACTCCCTTTCTTCTTAAGAATCTGGGGATATCGGTATATGAGAGCTCGAAGTAGGAGTGGAAAAGATGTAGCTCATTTTTGGCGGAGAGTATGCATGTGGATACACGGGGAACAAAGTTGGCTTTGGTAGTGAGCTATGGGTTCTCTGGGGCTGAAACCCGCTTTGTCTCAGCTTTTGATTTATTCCTTTAGAGAATCCATTTCTTTCTATTACTGGTCGAAGAAATGAGACATCGAAGTTCCTGGAAGACATATGTCATACTGCAAGGATTGGAGCCTGAGCTCCAACTAGAGGATAAGTCCGTCATACAGAGTTAATGCTTGTTCTTCTCTCTCATTCATTCCTTCAACTTTGCTCGCCAACTTATTCTGAGAGTGAACAACATTTTTCATGGCATGGTTGATGCTGGATAGAATCCTATTTTGGCACATGGCATTTTCAAATTGCCAGTTGAGTGTTGCTTCAGTGTCGCCGATGATCATCTTCTCTTAAGATGGTAGGATAACAGTTTTGGTTGGTCTCTTTGGAGCGTGATTTATGTTATCCATTTTGAAGGGTCTGTTTGGCGGGAAGTCATCTGAGTAACCAGTGCCAGAGTGAGACATCATGAATAGTTTGGTAGCAGGCTGGTTTTCTTTTGTTCTAGTAGTTTTAGCTTGTGGTAAAGAGGGCGAGGTGGCTCCCTGGCATAGGTGGCATCTATAATTCGACTTTCACGGATAGTGTCTGGATAAAAAACATTTGTGCCACACTGTATATTAGCCGTCATGATCGAAGTGGGGTATCCAATCATGCTCTTCCATACAGCTGTCTATGAGCCAGCGCATGAACCCTAGGTCGTCTGTTAACCTTTGTCCATCTAACAGTGGGATGTCATCGGAAGGTTGATATATGTGGATTGAGAAGGTTCTTTTGGGAGGCTGTTTTAGGTATGAGTGGTTAAAGATAATCGTGATGGTATTTCACTCCTTCTGGAAAAGGTTAGCTCCTTGGACTGGAGAGGTTAAGGATAGTCTCTCAACTTTTCATAGTTTCTGACCCATAAATATGGGAGTACTTTCATAAGTTCATATTTGGGGATCTTTCTTGGGATCTGGACGCACTGAGTGGTTCCGTTGGTGGCATTTATAGTTAAGAACAAAGCATCGCCGCCACCTGGAAAGAATAGATCGCCGCCACCTGGAAGGAATAGATCCATAGCATGATTCTAAACTCGCCAAGATACTTGGTAGTGGAGACTAGCTTGGATTTCATCTCTAGCCTATGGAGCTCGAGTATTTGGACTTGGATCTTTAATGCCTCCGTCAGATGCAGATCAGAGAGAGACATATTAAAGTTGGGGAATATGGTGACGAAGACTGTCCCGACGTTCTGTGTGATTTCTGAAGTTCCCAAGTTGGCATGTTGGTATTCGTTGTACCTGGTATCAAGGAGGGAAAGACGTACCACCACAGGCTTGCCTTTTCTTCCGTGATATGACAACGCAATCCTAACTGCACCAAAGTGGATATGGGTGAAGCCTGGGTTCCTCCACTATCTTGGAAAATCTTGCAACATCTGTAAAGTGATGAACTGTCCCTCATGAGTTGCAAGAATGGGATGCTGGCTTAGTTTTAAGGCACCAACATATTTTTTAACTCCTTTCAATCTCTGCTGCACCAAAGAAAGGATCTGCAGCCATGGGTTACATGCCTTTTTTGCAAAGACAGAGTAATAGTTTAGGAGAAGTAGATGTGTTGATGATATCTTTTGTTCTGATGGTAGAACATATACTTCATATAGGTGATCAAATTTGGATGACAGAGTTTTGGAAGGGGACATTTTTACTTGAGCTAAAGATCTACATGAACTGGACCTACCTAAGGAAGAAGACTCAAGGGAGACATATTTTTGTATTTTTTGGACTATAAAGACTCGATGTATTTGTTCTAAAGCTCTATGGAAAAGACTCAATAAAATGAAAATCTTTTTGTGTTTTTTATGGACTGACTCGATATATTTGTGCTAAAAATCTACGGACAAGATACTACTATTATTTTTTCTAAAATCTAAGAAAGTAACTACGACTCGATTATGTACAAGACGCATAATACAATACTGGAAAACACTGACACTAATAATTAAAATGAAACTGTGACTATGATATGTACAGGAAATGACTAGTAAAACTTGGAAGCTAAAACTAAGGACGGATATAAGAGTAGTAGTTTGGATAATAGAAGAATTAAAATAAAAGAAAATAAAGATGTAAAGCTGGCTTACACGTTCGCAATCAGCAGAGGTAGATGCAAACTCCTACTTCCTCTCTACCTTCGGAAGTGAGGATTTCTCTGATACCAAATAGACGGGGAGGCAGAGGGGCACAAAAGACTGCCAAAGAGAGCAGCCAGGCGGACAGGCAACAGACCCCAAACTTTCCAACATGAAAGATGGTTCACGATTATGTAGGTGGTACGCCATATGAAATCAAAGATTTTGTCAAACACCACAGACATAGAGTCTAACTTTCCAACATGTTTCAACACCATGGAGGCAGTATACCTTAACAAGTTAAAGCTTTCGGCAATACCACAGACACAGAGACTAACCTTTCCAATATGACAGGCGATTCACGTCCATATAGACAACATTCCATATGAAATCAAAGCTTTTAATTGACACACCACAACTTTCCTACGACTAAGCTATGCATCCGTATAGACGGTTTGCATTTTATTTACAAAGCCTTCACAACCCTTAACAGGATATCTTGACTTTTGAACTGCAAGATACACATCTAGGATGGTTTGCCTTGGCGACAAAGCTTTCACAACCCAAAAGAGGGATGGCTTGACTTTGCCAGTCTTAGAACACATGAGATCCCTTGTATCCTTAGTACACAACTGTTCCGTATTTTCCTAAAACGGGTCTTACGGCGGCTCTCCTTGGCCTATTTTCCTCAAAACGGCCGCAGAACAAATGGTGTACTAAGGCAGACCCCCGATCTTAGTGTTTTTTCATAGATATTGAATCTTTTCGGAAAGCTATGGCATAGACTAATAAGCTAATTTCGTTTCATATACATGGAAAGGACTTAGACATCTACGTCGCGTGGACAAAGCCAACTTCATTTCATAAACAAGGAAAGTAACTTCGAGGTGCCATTGTTGTTGTCACAATAAGCTAGCACTTTGCCGTAGTTTTACCTTACCCCCTACTTCGACCTAGAGGATCGAAGTACCCATCCCCTTGGAAAAGAAAATGTAAGAGAAAGAGAGTTTTGCCAATAAACATTTTCATTGATAGTTGAGAGAAACTATCAAGAGGTTTTTAGGTAGAGCAAGTGATGCCCCTAACCTAAAGGCCTATGCTTTCTTTTATAGAGGAATAAATCTTAGTAGCTAAGCTAATCTACGGATAAACATGAAATAAAATATTACAATTCCCATCCTAACAGCTAATGGATAGGCATTATCCGTTAATAAGGATAAGTCTTATCCTTTTGAAAGGGAGAAACATTATCTGTTATGACTAGATAAGCCTTATATTTATTCACACCGGGCCCTACTAATATCTCAAGGGGGCAAATAATAAAAAACTATGTTTTTGTTATGTGATAGCATGTGCAACTAGGTGAGTCAGCAGCTTGTAAGCAGGTGCATTAGCAGCTTCACAGGCATCATACAAGCAGGTGGATAAGCTCCTTATCTTTGATGTAGCTAAGTGAGCAGCTTTAAAAACCCATCTAAAAGGGTAACCCACTGAGGAGGGTTTTTTTGAAGAAAAGGGTAACCCACTGGAAAAGGTAACCCACTGGCGAGGGTAACCCATCTGATAGGGTTTCCTTGGAGAAAAGGGTAACCCATAGGGAAGGGTAATCCACTGAAGAGGGTAACTTTCTTTCTCATGTCATCTAACATTATCTTTCAGGTAGTGTTAGATTGTGCCGGCGGTGGTGAGCTCGCGTATCCTTTATCTATCAACTAATCTACTTCGTGCTTCTACCTGAGGTGTTCTTGGCCTTCTAAGCTTCTCTTTATTGATCTGGTAAAGTAACTCCTTATGAATGATGAATCTTCGCATTCTTATTGGGGAGATTTCAACCGTATGTTTCTAATGGAGCCAGTGACTTAATCTCGAGCGATCTCGTACTGCGGCTGATTTCCCTTGCTTCTCATCGAACCTCATCTCAGTGAGGATGACCATCGTCTGTGTAGTTCTATTTTCCCCATTCTTTTGACCAAATTTCCTTCGAAATGCATCTGTTCTACTGGAAAATAAAGCGATGGGCTTCATAGTATTCATCTTCCAGAGAGAGTATGGACACGGGAAATTTCTAGAGGAGTGAAATTTCTAGTTGAACTTGGATGTCGTGGCCTGAAATTCCTATAGGGCGATGCAGCTTGAAGACCATTGCATCGTAGGAATCCTTAAAGCATCAAATCTAGTATTTTTGCTGCTTGAACCACAACATGAATCTCTTTAGAGCAGGTTGGATTCGATCAAAATGCTTGAAGGCATTACACTTGAACTTCATGAGAATGTAGTGCTGGTGGCATAGATGCCAAAATAGCCATAGGAGTTTTTGCGGGAAGTTGTTGGACAGCGTGACGAACACATGGCAGATGGGATATTCCGAGTGTACTCCAAATGGCTTCAAGATGGATCCGCTATACCTTCTGAATACTTAAAGCTCATAGAAGGTCCTCCGTTCTCAAAGGATGGATTGAGTGGATCCACATATTGGTTGAATAGGTCTGGAGGGTAATCTGCTAGCCCGAAAGATAGTATCCCTACCATATTTAGCATGAGGATTTGACTGGCTTGGTGCTGGTTGTCTTCGCCATTGCTGGATATTAGGTAGAGATCATCGACATAGATATTGCCTGCTTCTTTATATATGTCTATTGAGAAGAGGATGTCCTCCATTGGTTCTTCTTCCAGCGAGAAGATCTATTTGAGGTCGTCCTCCGTGATGAGATATATTCCCGTATGATCTGCTATCTCTTCAAAGTGGTGGATAGAGTCCTTTAACTTCTTGGCTTGAGGACAGCTTCTGGCAAAGTGGCCAGGCTTTCTGCAGATGAAGCAACCATCATCTTTTTTCTTGTAGCTAGCTGGAATCCTCCGTCTGAAGTGCCTGGTTCGCTGGGTAAATCTTTTCCTATCATTGGGAGTCCTTGGTAGTTTGAACCTCCTGAACAACAGCCGTCTTTTTGTGCTTGTCTTGCGGTGAGGGTAGGGGAAATCGAACTTGGTGACGAGGTCATCTTTGCAATAGGCTCGATCGAGGGCTGGATTATTTTTAATTATTTGCTTCAGCATGGTCGTCTTGATGTATATGCTGTCTAGAGCCTTGAAGATGGCCTGACGAATGTATCCTATTTATGGGATGGTTATGCACTTGAACTTCTCCTCTATAATCGTCATTGTATGGTTTTCTAGTATCATCAGCAGTGATGATATAAAGGCTTGGTTCAGGCTGGGATCCCCGCCCAACTCAAAGATATATTGGTGGATAGTCTTCTTTTGGAGATTCTATTAAGGAATCAAGAGTATCCTCAACATATTCTTATAAATCAATAGACTCTTGCTTTCATCCATGTACCCATCGTCTGGAAAGTTATTGCCAATGTTGGAGTATGCCTCTGCATCAGAGGAATCTCCTTTCCTCGAAGAAGGATCAATAGGATCAACATTCTAGATCTGTTCATTGCACCTCAGAGATTCTTCAACTGGATCAACGAATATTATAGCTAGTAGATCTGGGATGTCATCGTTATTGATGTTCAACCAATACATATTTGGGACAAGATGATCTAAATCAGTATCTGTATCACGATGGGTCGACAACCACTTGTGATTGAGAAGGCCATCTTTCAGCAAGGCATTCTATTCTTTATCTTCATATGGCACTTCTAGCTTGTGGATTATCAAATTATTTTCTGGGAATGTGATGTCGTGGTCCGAGATCATCATGGTCCCTTTGTCTGTATCGGACTCTATTTTTCTCTTGGTCTGCTTTGAGTCCGTCGGCTTTTCTCTTGGAAGCAATGGAATCTTTTCTATCCCATACATGCTTGGTAATATCAAACTCCCTTTCTTCTTGAGAATTTGGGGATATCGGCATATGGGAGCTTAAAGAAGGAGTGGTAAAGATATGGCTCATTTTTGGCGGAGGGTATGTATATGAAGACACGGGGAACAAGGTTGGCTTTGTTAGTGAGATATGGGTTCTTTGGTGATGAAACCCACCATGTCTTAGCTGTTTGATTTGTTCCTTCAGAGAAGCCATTTCTTTCTTTTGCTGGTCGAAGAAATGAGACATCGAAGTGCCTGACGGACATATATCATACTACAAGGATTGGAGCCTGAGCACCAAAGGCGGATAAGCCCATCATGCTGAGTTGATGCTTATTCTTCTCTCTTGTTCATTCTTTCAACTTGGCTCGCCAACATATTCTGAGAGTGGGCAGTATTCTTCACGGCTTGCTTGATGCTGGATAGCATCCTATTTTGGCACATGACATTTTCAGATTGCCAGTTGAGTGTTGCTTCAGTGTCGCTGAGTGACATCTTCTCTCCAGATGGTAGAATAACAGTTTTGGTTGGTATTTTTGGAGCATGGATCATGTTATTCTTTTTGAAGGGTTTTTTTGGCGGGAGGTTATCTGAGTAACCGGTGCCAGAGTGAGACATCATGAATAGTTTGGTAGCGGGCTATTTTTTTTTGGTTCTAGTGGTTTTATCTTGTAGTAAGGAGGGGAAGGTGGTCTCCTAGCATAGATGGCATCTGTAATTCGACTTCCAAGAATAGTGTCCAGAGAAAGGACACTTGCTCCACACTACATATTGGTCATCATGATCGAAGTGGTGTATCTAATCATGCTCTTTCATATAGCTGTCTATGAGCAAATGCATGAACCATGGGTCTTCTTTCAACCTTTGGACGTCTAACAGTGGGATGCCATCGGAAGGTTGATATATGTGGATTAAGAAGGTGGTTTTGGGAGGCTGTTTTAGGTGTGAGTGGTTGAATCTAATCGTGACGGTATTGTCACTCCTTCTGGCAAAGGTTGGCTCCTTAGACTGGAGAGGTTAAGGATAGTCTCTCAACTTCTCATATTTTGTGACCCATGAATCTGGGAGTACTTTCAAAAGTTCATCTCTGGGGATCTGCCCTTGGATCTGGACACACCAGATGGTTCTGTTGGTGGCATCAATATTAAAGAACTAAACATCGCCGCCACCCAAAAGGGATAGATCCAGAGCATGATTCTGAACTCGCCAAGCTACTTGGCTGTGGAGAGTTTCCTGGATAGAATATTTGGCCTGTGAAGCTCTAAGTATCTGGACCTGGATCTTCAATGCATCCGTCAGATACAGATCAGAGAGGGAAAAGGGTTGGACCAAACCTTGTGAAGGGTATGTTTTCGGAAATACGGTCATGTCTTGGGAATTTTGGAGTTTTGCGTGATCGTATTTTAGGAGATAGATTTGTTCTTCTAATGTGGCCAATTCTTTCCATTTATGGTTTAGAAAATGTAGTATCGAGGATCCTATTCAGCATTTTCCAGCCTACATGCTTCCAGACTACATAGCTTGTAGCCTGTTTTCTAGTGCTCTAATAAGTATGGCATGTTGAGGGGCAGCTGGATCAATAGCTGATTGGATAACAGATGGAAAATTTTATAGCTTGGGTCTAGTTATCCTCTTCAAATCAGTGGTTTAACGGTTAAGCATCTTCGTAACTAGATGTCGAGCGGGGCGTTAGAAGCATCTCGAGTTGAGTAGCTGCAGTGGCTCTTCTATTGCAAATTCTACAGTCACAATCAGCCATCCATGGGTAATGTCCTAAGAAAGGGCATTTACACCACACCAGACTATGACCCTTATGATTGAAGTTCTTAATCTAATCATGCTATCTCATAAAGATAGTGAGGAACTTAAAGATGGTATTCGGGTCCTTTATATCTAAAAAATCATCACTTGAGTTGTTCATAGGGATGTAGAGGGTGGTTTTGGGTGTCCTTTTGAGATAGTAGTTGTCAAAATCATCAGTAAACTTGACAGATTGAGGATAAGTTCTCAACTTCTCATATTTAGTGACCCATGAAGCTGGGATATTGCTGACCAATTCATCTTTAGATATGTTTCTCAGTATCTTGTTGCACTCTGTGGTCTTATCTGTTGCATCAATAGTCAAGAACAGAGAGTTCTTACCACTTGAAGGAAATAGGTTCATGTCATGGTTCTGAACACGCCAGGCTACCTGACAGTGGAGAGTTGCCTGATCGGCATCTCTATCCGAACGAGCATTGAGAATCTGGACCTGGACCTTTAACGCCTTCATTAGATGTGGATCAGCTAATGGTATGTTGAAGTCGGGGAACATGGAGACAAAGACTATACCATCATCTAGAAGAATCTCTAATGTACTCAAATTTGTATGCTGGTACTTTTTGAATCTAGTATCAAGAAGAGTAAAATGCGCTACAACTGGCCGGCCTTTTCACCCTTGACATGTCAAATTAATTCGTACAACACCAATATGGAGATGACTAAATCCAAGACTTTCCCATTACTGTGGGAAGTCCTCTAGCATCTGTAGTGATATGAACTGCACCTCTAGAGTTACCAGAATAGGATACTAAACAAGTGGTGTTGCAGCAACATATTCCTTAACTCCCTTTGCCTTTTCTTAGACCATAGAGTGGATATTCATCCAGGGATTACATATCTTTTTAGCAACAACTGAATACGGATATTGTAAAGGTGTGGTACATATCCGTTGGTGTGATAGTAACACCTCTACTTCATAAATGTAGTCAAGTTTACATGACAACGTATTATTAGGAGTGGTTGACATGTTTATCTTGACAAAAGGTTTATGTGAACTAGATGAGGACTCTGTGATAGACATATTTTTGGTTTTTTCTGGACTATGTAGACTCAATATATTTGTCCTAAATATCTATGGAAAAGACTCACTAAAATGAAAATCTCTTTTTGTTTTTATCGACTGACTCGATATATTTATGCTAAAATCTAAGTAAGTAACTACGACTCGATTATGTACAAGAGATAGAATACAATACTAGAAAACACTGACTATGATAATTAAAATGAAACTGAGACTCTGATATGTTCAGGAAATAAGTAGTAAAACTTGGAATCTAAAACTATGGATGGATCTAAGAGTAGTAGTTTTGATAAGTGAAGAATAAAAACAAAAGAAAATAAAAATGTAAAGATGGCTCACGCATTTGCAATCAGTAGAGGTGGATGCAAACTCCTGCTTCCTCCCAACCTCTGAGAGTGGGGATGGCTCTGATACCAAATAAACAAGGAGGCAGATAGGTATGGAGAACTGCTGAAAAGAGTAGCCTGGCGGACAGGCAACAGACCCTAAACTTTCTAATATAAAAAGTAGTTTCACGACTATGTAGGTAGCACGCCATACGAAATCAAAGCTTTCGCCAAACACCACAGACACATAGGTTAACTTTCCAATAGGTTTAAATGCCATGGAGGCAGTATACCTTAACAAGTCAAAGCTTTCATCAATACCACAGACACAAAGACTAACCTTTCTAACATGACAGGAAATTCACGTCCATATAGGTGGCATGCCATACGAAATCGAAACTTATAATCAACAAGCCATAACTTTCCTACGATTGAGCTATGCATCCTTATAGATTGTTTAATTTTTAGCTACAAAGCCTTCACAACCCTTAACAGGATGGCTTGACTTTGGAACTGCAAGCTACACATCAAGGATGGTTTGCCTTGGGAACAAAGCCTTCACAACCCAAAAGAGGGATATTTTGACTATGCCAATCTTATAACACATGAGATCCCTTGTCTGCTTAGTACACAACTACTCTATATTTGCCTAAAACAGGTCTTTCGGTGGCTCTCCCTGGCCTGTTGGCCTTTAAACTTCCGTAGAACAAGAGGTTTATTAAGGCAGACCCTAGATCTGCGTGTTATTTCTCAGATATTGAATCTTTTTGGAAAGCTATGGCATGGACTAAGCCAATTTCATTTCATATACATGGAAAGGACTTCGACATCTACGCCGTGTGGACAAATCCAACTTCGTTATTCATGGAAAGTAGTTAGACATATACATCATTTGGACAAAGCCAACTTCATTTCTTAAACATGGAATGTAACTTTGGGGTGCCATTGTTGCCATCGCAACAAGCTAGAACTTTGCCATAGTATTTTCTTACCCCCTACTCCGACCTAAAGGATCAAAGTACCCATCCCTCTGGAAGAGAGAAAATAAGAGAAAGAGAGTTTAGCCAACCAACATTTTCATTGATAGTAGAGAGAAACTATAGAAGAGGTTTTTAGGTAGAGCAAATGATGTCTCTAACCTAAAGTCCTAGGCTTTCTTTCATAGTGGAAGAAAGCTTACTAGTTAAGCTAATCTATAGATAAACATGAAATAGAATATTACAATTCCTATCCTAACAGCTAAGGGATAGGCATTATCCATTAATAAGGATAAGTCTTACCCTTTTGATAGGGATAAGTATTATCTGTTATGACTAGATAAACCTTATCTTTATTCACACTGGGCCCTAGAAACATGTGGGGGGACAAATAAAAACAAAACAAACTATGTTGTTGGCATATGTGATAGCATGTGCAAGCAGGTGAGTCAACAATTTGCAAGCAGGTACATCAGCAGCTTCACAGGCATCTTGCAAGCAGGTGGATAAGTTTCTTATCTTTGAAGTAGCTGAGTAAGCAGCTCCAAAAATCTATCTTAATGGGTAACCCACTGAGAAAGGTTTCCGTGGAGAGGAGGCTAACCCACTGGAAAGGGTAACCCACTGGTGAGGGTAACCTATCTGACAAGGTTTCCTTAGAAAAGAGGGAAACCCACTGGGAAGGGTAACTTACTAGAGAGGGTAACCCACTGGGAAGGGTAGCCCACTGAAGAGGGTAAGTTTCTTGCACATGCCATCTGGCATCATCTTTTAGGTAGTGATGAAAGGTGCCGGCAGTGGTGAGCTTGCATATCCTTCTTCCATCCACCAATCTACTCCGTGCTTCTACTTGAGGAGTTCTTGGATTATTAAGATTTTCTTCATCGATCTGGAGAAGTAGATCTTTCTCTTAGATGGATCTTTGAATTTCTACGAAGGAGCCTTTATCCGTATGCTTATGGATTTAATATTTTTGGACTCATATGGTGGCTAGTATTTTGTGGTTGTTCATTGGAATTTATTATTTATGTAATCCCTTTTCTTTGGAATGCCTCTGGTTTGCTGGAGAGTGAAGTATTGTTCTTCACAGTATTTATCCTCAAGAGTGAGAATTCGATCAGGAAATTTCTAGAGTAACGAGATCTACGACTGGGCTTGGACTTCATGGCCTGTGATTCCTACTAGGTGATCCAACATAAAGACCATTCCATCGCAAGAATCTTTGAAGCATCAAATCCAGTATGGCATGAATCCTTCTGGAGTTTGATGGATTCGATCATGATTCTTGAAGGCATAACACTTGAACTCTATAATAGTATAGTACTGGTAGCGTATGTACCAGAACAACCTTAGTACTCTTTTCTAGGAATCATAGGCTAGTATGATGAACACATAATAGAAAATATATCACGGATATTATCTAAATAGCTTCAAGATATATTTGCTGTGTCTATTGAATACTTGAAGCTTGTTTAAAGTTTGGATAGATAGATCTGAAGGATCCATGTATCTGTTGAACAAATCTGGAGAGCAATATGCTATTCTGGAAGATAATATTCCTGATATGTTGAATGTGAGAGATTGACTGTCCAGTTTCTGGTTATTTTCTCCGGTGCTGGTATTGATGTCTCCTGATTCTACATTAATATCTATGGAGAAGATGGTGTCCTTTATCGGTTCTTTTATTAGCAAGAAGATCGATTCAAGGTCGTCCTCTTTGTTAAGATATATAGAGATTTCAGTATGAACAACTATTTCTTCAAAGAAGTGGACAATGTCCTTCGACTTCCTGAGTTGAGGATAGTCTCTCGACTTATTGTGTTGAGGACAGTCTCTCGTAAAGTGACCAAGCTTTCTACAGATGCAAAAACTATTATTCTTCTTCTGGTGATTTATTGAGCTTCTTCGTCTGGAATACCCGGTTTTCCTGACTCCCTTAGGCTCGTCGTTTGGAATCCTGGGTAGTTTGAATCTCCTGAACAACAGCTTTTGCTGTGACCCCACCTGACAGCTTGAATAGGTACAGTCGGACTTCATAAAAGGATTTTTCCTGCCATAATGATAATTAAGAACTAGGTAGTTCTCAATAATCTTCTTCAGTATAGATCTCTTCTTGCATTGACTATTTAAGACCCCGAAGATGGCCTTCCTGGTGTAGCTCACGTCTTTGCAGAAGGCTTTTAGCAGTATTCTAGTATTGGAGGCAAAGCCCTGGAATGTGGGATAATTGGTTTTATCCACAATCACAAGCATATTCCACCAACATGTGAGGATTTTAGAGAATCTTGATGTGCAGTATGATAGTATCATGCATGCCAGATTCTTCATCATCATGAAAGTTCTGAAGTCTTGAGGAAGCAATAGATTTGAAGTAATGATTTTCTTCACCTCTATTGTTGGTCCTTGCCTCCTTTATGGGTCTAGACACTCGTCAGCTCGTACTGTTTGTAAATTGGTTGAGAAACCACTAGTTTTCTGGAATGTTTCTCCAATAGGAATGGACATTTCTCCATAGGCGACTGGATTAATTGATGCAAAGCATCTTTATAGTCCTTGGCATATTTATCAGTACAGAAGTCATTGTTAGCACACGATGATTATCTACTAATGAAGGATGGCAGTTGGCAATTGATGAAGATTCCCTCAGATATTTCTTTCTCTGCACTGGAAGTAGATCTATTTTTTTGTTCTGCAGCTGGATGAGGATTATGAATATCTCCATAATAATCCATGGTCTTTTCTGAGGTATGTACTTTTTTCTTCGCCTATCTGGACTTGGGACATCCTTTTACAAAGTGTCCTTTGTCATGGCAGATAAAGCATTTGTGGTTGCCTGGATCTGTCTTTTTGGAGGATTTGTCATCTTAGTTGATCAATAGTTTTTTGTCCGACGGTTTCTTTTTTTTGGCCCATCTGAACTGCATGTATCTCTTGTACCTTGCCTGATGGCTTGATAGCTGAGGAGATCCTTCTAGATCAAGAGCTAGATCTTTATGTGTATCATCAGAGTGGACAGATTGGGAAAATTCATCCAACATGGGGTTGTCGAACAAAGTTTCCTTATGCTTCTCTGAAGGATGGGAGCCTTTATGATGTGATGATTCTTTCTGCATAATCTCATCACTCTTTGGAACTATAACTCTCATGTATACTTGATTGAGGTGGATCAAGTCAACAGTCTTGTCATTGTTCTAGAGAAGACCTACAAGTGATCATCTGAAATGGTGGAATCTCATTCACAACTTATGATCATCATATATGCCAAATCAATGTTGTCTCTGTTGTTTTCCTGTAACTATTCTTCGGGATCACAATCTTGCAATGCTCTCTGACATGAAGAAACCTCTGATCGATTATTATAATGACTTTTTGTTCTCTGGATTTTGGGATCATCAGCTGAGACTACAACAACTGGACCATGGCCGACGGGAGCATGTGTTGATACTATCTTATTAGTATCATATGGAGCCCAACTAGAATACCTTATTTTCTCGACCATTTGTGTCATGGAATCTCTTCTTGTCTGTTTATCTTCTAGTATTGAAGTGAATTGCCTGGGCAAACAATGTGGAGAGGGTTGTATTAATCATGTGGGAATACGATAGATACTCTGGACTTTTGCTATATGGTACAGTTGTATTCCTTCTGGGTTTGCATCTTTCCTCTCTAATACAACCTTGGCGATGTCAAACTCCTTCTGTTCGTCTATGAGAGCCAGAGAGAACAACGTTGGTATGGATGGATGAGGTGGGATGGTGGAAAAGGGCTGGACCAAACCTCGTGAAGTGTATGTTTGGGGAAATACGGTCGTGTCTTGGGCATTTTGGAGTTTAGCATGATCGTATTTTAGGAGATGGATTTGTTCTTCTAACGAGGCCAATTTTTTCCATTATTGGTTAAGAAAAATGTAGTATCAAGGATCCTATTTGGCATTTTCCCGACTGTATAGCTTGTAGCCTATTTTCCAGTGCTCTGATAAGTATGGCATGTTGAGGGGTAGCTGGAGCAATATCCGATTGGATAATAGATGGCGATTTTGGAGCTTAGGTATGGTTATCCTCTTCAGATTGGTGGTTTAACGGGTAAGATTCTTCGTGACTAGATGTCGAGCGGGGCGTCAAAAGCATCTTGGGTTGAGTAGCTGCAGTGGCCCTTCTTTTACAAATTCTATAATCACAATCAGCCTTCCATGGGTAATGTCCTAAGAAAAGGCATTTATACCACCCCAGACTATGACCCTCATGATTGAAGTTCTTTATCAAATCATGCTATCTCATAAAGACAGTGAGGAACTTGAAGATGGTATCCGGGTCTTTTACATCTGAAAAATCATCACTTGGGTTGTTCATGGGGACGTAGAAGGTGGTTTTAGGTGGCCTTCTGAGATAGTGGTGGTTGGAATCATCAGTAGACTTGAGAGGTTGAGGATAGGCTCTCAACTTCTCCTATTTAGTGACCCATAAAACTGGGATAATGCTGACCAATTCATCTCTAGATATGTTTCTTAGAGTCTTATTGCTCTATGTGGTCTTATCTGTTGCATCAATAGTCAAGAACAAAGAGTTCTTGCCACTTGAAGGAAGTAGGTTCATGTCATGGTTCTGAATACGCCAGGCTACCTGATAGTGGAACGTTGCCTGATTGGTATCTCTGTCCTGTCGAGCATCGATAATCTGGACCTGGACCTTCAACGCCTTTATTAGATGTAGATCAGCTAATGGTATGTTGAAGTCGGTGAACATGGTGACAAAGACAGTACCATCATCCAGAGGAATTTTTGAGGTACTCAAATTCGCATGTTGGTACTTATTGAATCTAGTATCAAGAAGAGAAAAATATGCCACAACTGGTCGGCCTTATCTCTCTTGATATGGAAAACCAATTCGTACAACACTAATTTGGAGATAAGTAAATACAAGACTTCTCTGTTACTGTGGAAAGTCCTCTGGCATTTGTTGTGATATGAATTGTACCTCTGGAGACACCAGAATAGGATACTGAACAAGTGGTGTAGCAACAACATATTCCTTAACTTCCTTTGCCTTTTCTTGGACCATAAAGTGAATCTTCATCCAAGGATTACATATCTTTTTAGCAACAGCTGAATACAGATTTTTTAAAGGTATGGTACACATTCGTTGGTGTGATAGTAACACCTTTACTTCATAAACATTGTCAAGTTTACATGACAACGTATTATTAGGAGTGGTTGACATGTTTATCTTAACAAAAGGTTTGTGTGAACTAGATGAGGACTCTGTGATAGAGATGTTTTTAGTTTTTCTAGACTATGTAGACTCGATGTATTTGTCCTTAAAATCTATGGAAAAGACTAAATAAAATGAAAATCTTTTTGTGTTTTTATGGACTAAATTGATATATTTGTGCTAAAATCAAAGATAGTAACTACGACTCGATTATGTACAAGACGCAGAATACAATACTCAAAAACACTGACTCTGATAATTAAAAGGAAACTATGACTCTGATATGTATAGGAAATGAGTAGTAAAACTTGGAATCTAAAACTAAGGAAGGATCTAAGAGTAGTAGTTTTGAGAAGTGAAGATTAAAAACAAAAGAAAATAAAAATATAAAGATAGCTCGCGCGTTCCAAATCAACAGAAGTGGATGTAAACCCCTGTTCCTCCCGACCCCTGAGAGTGGAGATGGCTTTGAAACCAAATAGATAGGAAGGCAGAAGGGTATGAAAGACTGCCAGCGAGAGCAACCAAGTGGACAGGCAACAAACCCCAAACTTTAGAACATGAAAAGAGATTTCACGATCATGTAGGCGGCACGCCACATGAAATCCAAGCTTTTTTCAAACACTACAGACACGGAGGATAACTTTCCAATAGGTTTCAACACCATGGAGGCGGTATTTATTAACAAGTAAATGCTTTCGTCAACACCACAAACACAGAGACTAACCTTTCAAACATGATAGGCGATTCAGGCCCATATAGATGGCACGCCATACGAAATCAAAGCTTATAATTGATGCACCATAACATTCCTACGACTGAGCTATGCACATACATAGATGGTTTACTTTTTATCTATAAAGCCTTCACAACCCTTAATAGGATGGCTTGAATTTGGAACTGCAATCTACACATCAAAGATGGTTTGCCTTGGCAACAAAGCCTTCACAACCCAAAAGAGGGATGGCTTGACCTTGCCAGTCTTAGAACTCAAGAGATCCTTTGTCTTCTTAGTATACAACTATTCTGTATTTACCTAAAACAGCTCTTATGGCGGCTCTCCATGGACTGTTACCCTCAAAACGGCTGCAGAACAAAAGGTGTACTAAGGCAGACCCTAGATCTACGTGTTCTTTCGCAGATATTTAATCTTTTTAAAAAGCTATAACATGTACTAAACCAATTTTGTTTCATATACATGGAAAGGACATAGATATCTATGTCGTGCGGACAAAGCCAACTTCATTATTCATGGAAAGTACTTAGACATCTATGTCGCGTTGATAAAGCCAACTTTGTTTTATAAACATGGAATGTAACTTCGGGGTGCCATTGTTGCCATCACAACAAGCTAGAACTTCGTCGTAGTATTTTCTTACCCCCTACTCTGACCTAAATGATTAAAGTATCCATCCCTTTGGAAGAGAGAAAGCAAGAACAAGAGAGTTTAGCCAATAAACATTTTCATTGATAGCAGACAGAAACTATACAAGAGGTTTTTAGGTACAACAAATGATGCCTTTAACCTAAAGTCCTAGGCTTCCTTTTATAGAGTAAGGAAGCTTACTATCTAAGATAATCTATGGATAAACATGAAATGGAATATTACAATTCCTATCCTAACAGATAAGGGATAGGCATTATCCGTTAATAAGGATAAGTCTTACCCTTTTGGAAGGGATAAGTATTATCTGTTATGACTAGTTAAGACTTATATTTATTTACACTGGGCCCTACTAATATGTGGGGGGCCAAATAAAAATAAACCAAACTATGTTATTGGCATCTGTGATAGCATGCGCAAGCAGGTGAGTTAGCAGCTTACAAGCAGGTGCATTAGTATCTTCACAGGCATCTTGTAACATGTGGATAAGATTCTTGTTTTCAAAGTAGCTTAGTGAGCAGCTTCAAAAACCCATCTGAAAGGGTGACCCACTGAGGAGGGTTTCCTTGAAAAGGAGGGTAACCCACTGGCGAGGGTAACCCATCTGACAAAGCTTCTTTGGAAAAGAGGGTAACCTACTAGGTAGGGTAACCCACTGGAGAGGGTAACCCAATGTGAATGGTAACCCACTGGAGAGGGTATATTTCTTGCACATGACATCTGTCGTTATCTTTCAGGCAGTGTTGGACAGTGCTGTCGGTGGTGAGCTCGCATATCCTTTTTCCATCCACCAATCTACTCCGTTCTTCTTCCTGAGTTATTCATGGTCTTCCAAGCTTCTCTTTATCGATATGGAGAAGTAGATCGTTCTCTTGGGTGGATCTTTACATTTCTCCGGTGGAGCCTTCATCCTTATGCTTATGGATTTATTATTTATAGAATCATATGGTGGATGGTATTCTGTTGTTGTTTGTTGGACTTCATTATTTGTGTAGTCCCTTTTCTTTAGAATGCCTTTAGTTAGCTGGAGAGTGAAGTATTGTTCTTCACAGCATTCATCCTCAAGAGTGAGAATCAAATAAAGAAATTTCCAGAGTAATGAGATCTCTGACTGGGCGTGGACTTCATGGCCTGTGATTCCTACCAGGTGTTACAACATAAAGACCATTGCATCACAGGAATCTTTGGAGCATTGAATCCAGTATGGAATGAATCCTTATGGAGTTGGTTGGATTTGATCGAGATGCCTGAAGGCATAACACCTGAACTCCATAATAGTATAGTACTGGTGGCGTATGTACCAGAATAATCTTAGGAGTCCTTGCTGGGAATCATTGGCTAGTATGATGAACACATAATAGAAAAGATATCCCAGATGTTCTCTGAATGGCTTCAAGATGGATTTGCTGTGTCTGTTGAATACTTGAAGCTTGTTGAAAGTTTGGATAGATGGATTTGAAGTATCCATGTAGTATTTTAATAAATCATCATCACTTGAGTTGTTCATGGGGTCTTTTGGGTTGAATAAATCCAGTAAGAAACTTGAATATGGTATCCAGGCCTTTTACATCCGAAAAATCATTACTTGGGTTGTTATAGGGATGTAGAAGGTGGTTTTGAGTGGCCTTTTGAGATAGTGGTGGACGGAATCATCAGTAGACTTGAGAGGTCGAGGATAGAATCTCAACTTCTCCTATTTAGTGACCCATGAAGCTGGGATAATGCTGACCAGTTCATCTCCAGATATGTTTCTTGGAATCTTTTTAGACTCTGTTGTCTTATCTGTTGCATCAATAGTCAAGAACAATGAGTTCTTACCACTTGAAGGAAGTAGGTTCCTGTCATGGTTCTGAACACGCCAGGCTACCTGATAGTGAAGAGTTGCCTCATCGGTATCTCTGTCCTGCTGGGCATCGAGAATCTATACCTGGACCTTCAACGCCATTATTAGATATAAATCGACTAATGGTATGTTATAGTCGGGGAACATGGTGACAAAGACTGTACCATCATCCAAAAAAATCTCCGATGTACTTAAATTCGTATGTTGGTACTTATTGAATCTAGTATCAATAACAGAAAAATACGCCATAACTAGCTGGCCCATTCTCTCCTGATATGTCAAACAAATTCATACAACACCAATATAGAGATGAGTAAATCCAAGACTTTTCCATTGCTGTGGAAAGTCCTCTAACATCTGTAGTGATATGAACTGTACCTCTGGAGTTACCAAAGTAGGATACTGAATAAGTGTTGTAGCAACAACATATTTCTTAACTCCATTTGCCTTTTCTTGGACCATAGTGTGGATCTTCATCCAGGGATTACATATATTTTTAGCAACAACTGAATACGGATTTTGTAAAGGTGTGGTACACATCCGTTGGGTGATAGTAACACCTCTACTTTATAAACATAGTCAAGTTTACATGACAACGTATTATTAGGAGTGGTTGACGTATTTATCTTGACAAAAGGTTTGTGTGAACTTGATCAGGACTCTGTGATAGACATGTTTTTGGTTTTTTCTAGACTATGTAGACTCAATGTATTTGTCATAAAGATCTACGAAAAAGACTCAATAAAATGAATTTTTTTTCATGTTTTTATGGACTGACTCGATATATTTGTGCTAAAATCTAGGAAAGTAACTATGACTCAATTATGTAAGAACATAGAATACAATACTGGAAAATACTGACTCAGATAATTAAAATAAAACTATAACTCTGATATGTATAGGAAATGAGTAGAAAAACTTGGAAGCTAACACTAAGGATAGATCTAAGAGTAGTAGTTTGGATAAGTAAAGAAAATAAAAATGTAAAGCTGGCTCCCGCGTTTGCAATCAACAGAGGTGGATGCAAACTTCAACTTTCTCCCAACCTCTGGGAGTGGGGTGGATCTATTACCAAATAGACGGGGAGGCAGAAGGACACAGAAGACTTCTGGAGAGAGCAGCCAGGCGGACAGGCAACTGACCCCAAACTTTCCAACATGAAAGGTAGTTTCACGGCCATGTAGGCAGCACACCATATGAAATCAAAGCTTTTATCAAACACCACAGACACAGAGGCTAACTTTCCAACAGGTTTCAACACCATTTAGGTGGTATACCTTAACAAGTCAAACCTTTCATCAACACCATAGACACAGAGACTAACCTTTCCAACATGATAGGCGATTCATGTCCATATAGGCAGCATGCCATACAAAATCAAAGCTATAAATTGACACATCACAGCTTTTCAATGACTGAGCTACAAATACATATAGACGATTACTATTTAGATACAAAGCCTTCACAACCATTAATGGGATGGCTTGATTTTGGAACTGGAAGCTACATATCAATGATGGTTTGCCTTGGCAACAAAGTCTTCACAACCCAAAAAAGAGATCTATTGACTTTGACAGTCTTTGAACACATAAGATCCCTTGTCTCCTTAGTATACAACTGTTCCAAATTTTCCTAAAATGGTTCTTACGACGGCTCTCCCTGGCCTGTTTCCCTAAAATGGCCGCAGAGCAAAATGTTTTCAAAGGCAGACCTCAGATCTGCGTGTTCTTTCTCAGATATTGAATCTTTTTGGAAAGCTATGACTTGGACTAAGACCATTTCATTTCATAGACATGGAAAGTACTTAGACATCTATTCCCTATGGACAAATCTAACTTCCTTATTCATGGAAAGTACTTAGACATCTACGTTGTGTGTATAAAGCCAACTTTATTTCATAAACATGGTAAGTAACTTCGGGGTGCCATTGTTGCATTGCATCAAGCTATCACTTTCCCTTTGTATTTCCTTAACCCCTACTCACACCTAAAGGATTGAAGTACCCATCCCTTTGAAAGAGAGAAAGCAAGAGAAAGAGAGTTTAGCCAACAAACACTTTCATTGATAGCAGAGAGAAACTATACACGAGGTTTTTAGGTAGAGCAAATGATGCCTCTAACCTAAAGGCCTAGGCTTCTTTTTATAGAGGAAGAAAGCTTACTAGATAAGCTAAGCAATGGATAAAAATAAAATAGAATATTATAATTCCTATCCTAACATCTAAGGGATAGGCATTATCCATTAATAAGGATAAGTCTTACCCTTTTGTAAGGGATAATCATTATCTGTTATGACTAGATAAGCCTTATGTTTATTCACACCAGGCCCTAGAAATATGTGGGGGGCCAAATAAAAATAAAACAAACTATGTTGTTAGAATATATGACAGTATGTGCTAGTAGGTGAGTCAGCATCTTGCAAGCAGGTGCATTAGCAGCTTCACAGGCATCTTACAAGTAGGTGGATAAGCTCTTTGTCTTCAAAGTAGCTGAGTGAGCAGCTTCAAAAACCTATCTGAAAGGGTAACCCACTAAGGATAGTTTCTTAGAGAGGAGCGTAACCCATTGGTGAGGGCAACCTATTTGACAGGGTTTCCTTAGAGAAGAAGGTAACCCTTTGGGAAGAGTAACCCACGGGAGAGGGTAACCCACTGGGTAGGGTAACCTGCTGGAGAGGGTAGCTTTCTTTCACATGTCATCTGACGTCATCTTTCAAGTAGTGTTGGACGGTGCCAGCGGTGGTGAGCTTGCGTATCCTTCTTCCATCCACCAATCTACTTTGTGCTTCTGCCTAAGGCATTTTTGGCCTTCCAAGCTTCTCTTCATCTATCTGGATAAGTAGATCTTTCTCTTAAAAGGATCTTTGCATTTCTACGAAGGAGCCTTCATCCATATGCTTGTTGATTTATCATTTTAGACTCATATGGTGGCTGGTATTTTGTTGTTGTTCGTTGGACTTCATTATTTATATAGTCTCTTTTATTTGGAGTGCCTCTGGTTTGCTGGAGAGTGAAGTATTGTTCTTCACAGTATTCATCCTCAAGAATGAGAATCAAATCAGGAAATTACTAGAGTAATGGGATCTCCGACTGGGCTTGGTCTTCTTGGCCTATGATTCCTACCAGGTGATACAACATAAAGACCGTTGCATCACAGGAATCTTTGGAGCATCGAATCCAGTATGGAATGAATCCTTCTGGAATTGGTTGTATTCGATCATGATGACTGAAGGCATAACACCTGAACTCTATGATACTATAGTACTGGTGGCGTATGTAACAGAACAACCTTAGGAGTCCTTGTTGGGAATCATCGGCTAGTATGATGAACACATAATAGAAAAGATATCCCGAATGTTCTTTAAACAACTTCAAGATGGATTTGCTGTTTCTGTTGAATACTTAAAGGTTGTTGAAAGTTTGGATAGATGGATCTGAATGATCTATGTATCTGTTGAAAAATATGGAGAGTAATATTCTATTCTGAAAGATAATGTTCCTGATATGTTGAACATGAGAGATTGACTGGCTGGTTTCTGGTTGTCTTCTCTGGTGATGGTATTGATATTTCCTGATTCTGCATTAACATCTATGGAGAAGATGGTGTCCTCCATCTGTTCTTCTTCTAGTGAGAAGAATGATTCAAGATTATCCTCTTTATTGAGATAGATAGATATTTCAGCATGAGCAACTATTTCTTTAAAGAGGTGGACAATGCCTTTCGACTTCTTGAGTTGAGGATAGTCTCTTGATTTCTTGAGTTAAGGAAAGTCTCTCACAAAGTGACCAAGCTTTCTGCAGATGCAAAAACTATTATTCATCTTCTGGTGATCTACTGGTTTTCTTCGTCTGGATTGCCTAGTTTTCCTGACCCCTTAGGCTCGTCGTCTAAAGGATTGGGTAGTTTGAATCTCCTAAACAATGACTTTCGCTGCGATCCCACCTGACGGCTCAAACAGGGATAGTCAGACTTCATAACAAGATTGTTCTTGCCATAATGATAATCAAGAACTAGGTAGTTCTCAATAATTTGCTTCAGTACAGATCTCTTCTTGATATACTATTCAAGGCCTGAAATATGGCCTGCCTTATGTAACTCGCATCTTTGAAGAAGGCTTCTAGTAGGATTTTAATGTTGGACGCAAAGCTTTGAAATATGAGATAATTGGTTTTATCTACAATCCCAAGCTTCCACCAACATGTGAGGATTTTAGAGAGTCTAGTTGTGCAGTCTGATAGTATCATGCATGATAAATTCTTTATCATCATGAAACTTCTGAAGTCCTAAGGCAGGAATAAAGTTAAAGTAATAATTTCCTACGCCTCTATTGTTGGTCCTTGCCTCTTTTCTGGGACTAGATCACTCGTCAGCTCGTATTGTTAGAAGATTGGTTGAGAAACCACTGGTTTTCTGGAACATTTCTCCAACAGGAATGGACATTTCTCCTTAGGCAACTAGATTGATTGTTGCAAAGCATCTTCATTGTCTTTGGCATATTTATATGCATAGAAGTCATCGTTAGCACATGATGACTGTCTACTAATGAAGGATGGCAGTTGGCCATTGATGAAGATCTGGTTTTTGTTCTGTAGCTGGATGAGGATTATGAAGATCTCCATAACAATCCATGGTCTTTTCTGTGGTATGTGCTTATTTCTTTACCTTTCTGGACTTGGGACTTTCTTTTGCAAAGTTTCCTTTGTCATGGCAGATGAAGCATTTATGGTTGCTTGGATCTGTCTTTTTGGAGGATTTGTCATCTTAGTTGATAAATAGTTCTTTGTCTGGTGGTTTTTTCTTTCTGGACTATCTAAACTTCATGTATCTCTTGTGCCTTGATTGATGCCTTGATAGATGAGAAGATCCTTCTATCTCAAGAGCTAGATCTTCATGTTACCATCAAAGTAGACAGATTGGGAAAATTCCTCCGACATGGGGTTGTCGAACAAAGTTTCCTTATGCTTCTTTGAAGAATGGAAGCCTGTATGATGTGATGATTCCTTTTTCATAAACCTATCATCCTTTGGATCTATAACTCTCGTGTAAACTTTATTGAGATGGATCAAGTCAGCAGTCTTGTCATTGTTCTGGAGAAGACACTGCTTAAGGGAGACCTATTCTCTATTATGGGATTCCTCTTGGGGATCTACAAGCGATCATCTGAAATGAAGGAATCTCATTCACAACTTGTGATCATCATATATGTCGGATCAACATTGACTCCATTGTTGTCTTATAACTGTTCTACGGGATCACAATTTTGCAATGTTGTCTGTGATGAAAGAACCTATGATGGGTTGTCATAATGGGTTTCTATTCTTTGGATCTTGAAATTATCACCTGATACTACAAAAACTGGACCATGGACGATGGGAGCATGTGTCGATACCATCTTATTAGTATCGTATGGAGACCAACTACAATACCTTATTTTCTCAACCATTTATGTCATAGCATCTCTCCTTGTCTGTTTATCATCTGGTGGTGAAGTGAATTTCCTGGATGAATGATGTGGAGAGGGTTGTCTTAGTCCATATGGGAATACGATAGATACTTTGGACTTTCACTGTATGGTATGATTGTATTCCTTTTGGGCTTCCACAACATCTTTTCTCTCCCATACAAAGTTGGCGATGTCAAACTCTTGCTATTTGTCTATGGGAGCTAGAGAGAACAACGTTGGTATGGATGGACGAGGTGGGATGGTGGAAAAGGGCTGGAATGAACCTCGTGAAGGGTATGTTTTGGTAAATACAATCGTATCTTGGGCATTTTGAAGTTTAGCATGATCGTATTTTATGAGATGGATTTGTTCTTCTAACAAGGCCAATTCTTTCCATTGTTGGTCAAGAAAATGAAATATTGAGGATGCTATTGGCCATTTTTCAGGCTGTATAGCTTGTAGCCTATTTTCCAGTGGTCTAATAAGTATGGCATGTTGAGGGGAAGCTGGAGAAATATCTAATTAGATAAAAGATAGCAATTTTGGAGCTTCGGTGTGGGTAGGCATCTTCATGACTATATGTCGAGCGGGGAGTCATTAGCATCTCGAGTTGAGTAGTTGCAGTGGCCCTTCTTTTGCAAATTCTACAGTCACAATCAGCCTTCCATGGGTAATGTTCTAAGAAAGGGCATTTACACCACATCAGATTATGACCCTCATGATTGAAGTTCCTTATCCAATCATTCAGTCTCATAAAGATAGTGAGGAACTTGAAGATGGTATCTGGGTCTTTTACATTCGAAAAATCATCACTTAGGTTATTTATGGAAATGTACAAGGTGGTTTTGGGTGGCCTTTTGAGATAGTGGTGGTTGGAATCATCCGTTGAATTGAGAGGTTGAGGATAGGCTCTCAACTTCTCATATTTAGTGACCCATAAAGCTGGGATAATGCTGAACAGTTTATCTCGGTATATGTTTTTCGGAATCTTATTGCACTTTGTGGTCTTATCTGTTACATCAATAGTCAAGAACAGAGAGTTCTTGCCACTTAAAGGAGGTAGGTTCATATCATTGTATTGAACACACCAGGCTACCTGACAGTGGAGAGTTGCATTATCAGCATCTCTGTCCTACCGAGAATCAAGAATCTAGACCTGGACCTTAAACGCCTTCATTAAATGTGGATCAACTAACGGTATATTGAAGTCAGGGAAATTGGTGACAAAGAATGTACCATCATCCAGAAGAATATCCAATGTACTCAAATTCACATGTTGGTACTTATTGAATCTAGTATCAAGAAGAGAAAATGTGCCAAAACTGGCCGGCCTTTTCTCCCCTGATATGTCAAACCAATTCGTGCAACACCAATATAGAGATGAGTAAATCCAAGACTTTCTCATTACTGTGGAAAGTCCTCTGGCATTTGTTTTGATATGAATTGTACCTCTGGAGACCCCAGAATAGGATACTGAACAATCGATGTAGCAACAACATATTCCTTAACTCCCTTGGAATAACTCCCTTTGCCTTTTTTTGGACTATAGAGTGGATCTTCATCCAAGGATTACACATCTTTTTAGCAATAGCTGAATACGAATTTTGTAAAGGTGTGGTACACATCCGTTGGTGTAATAGTAACACCTCTACTTCATAGACTTAGTCAAGTTTACATGACAACGTATTATTAGAAGTGGTTGACATATTTATCTTGACAAAAGGTTTGTGTGAACTAGATGAGGACTCTGTACTAGACATGTTTTTGTTTTTTTCTGGACTATGTAGACTCGATGTATTTACCCTAAATATCTATGAAAAAGACTCAATAAAATGAAAATCTTTTTATGTGTTTTATGGACTGACTCGATATATTTGTGCTAAAATCTAATAAAGTAACTACGACTCAATTATGTACAAGACACAGAATACAATACTAGAAAACACTGACTCTGATAATTAAAATGAAACTGTGACTCTGATATGTAAAGAAAATGAGTTGTAAAACTTGGAAGCTTAAACTAAGGACAGATCTAAGAGTAGTAATTTTGATAAGTGAAGAATAAAAAAAAAGAAAATAAAAATATAAATCTGGCTCATGCATTTCCAATCAGTAGAGGTAGATACAAACTCCTACTTCCTCCCGACCTCTGAGAGTGGGGATAGCTCTGATATCAAATCGACAGAGAAGCAAAAGGGTATGGAAGACTATCAGAGAGAGAAGCCAGGCGGACAGGCAACAGACCCTGAACTTTCAAACATGAAAGGTGGTTTCACGACCAAGTAGGTGGAATGCCGTATAAAATCAAAGCTTTCGTAAAACACCATAGACACAGAGGCTAATTTTCCAACAGGTTTCAACACCAGGGAGTTGGTATACCTTAAAAAGTCAAAGATTTTGTCAACACCAAAGACACAGAGGCTAATCTTTCCAACATGATAGGCTATTCATGTCCATATAAGCGGTATGCCATACAAAATTAAAGCTTTTAATCGACACACCACAACTTTTCTATGACTTAGCTACGCGTCCATATAGACGGTTTGCTTTTCAGCAACAAAGCCTTCACAATCCTTAATGAGATGGCTTGACTTTGGAACTGCAAGCTATACATCAAGGATGGTTTGCCTTGGCAAAAAAGCCTTCACAACCCAAAAGAGGGATGGCTTGACTTTTCCAGTCTTAGAACACATGAGATCCCTTGTCTCCTTAGTAAACAATTGTTCCATATTTGCCTAAAATGGGTCTTACGGTGGCTCTCCCTTGCCTGTTACCCTCAAAATTGCCACAGAATAAAAGGTGTACTAAGGCAGGCCCTAGATATACGTGTTCTTTCTCAGATATTAAATCTTTTTTGAAAGCTATGGCATGGACTAAACCAATTTCGTTTCATATACATGGAAAGGACTTAGATATCTAAGTCGTGTGGACAAAGCCAACTTCGTTATTCATGGAAAGCACTTAGATATCTATGTCACGTGGACAAAGCCAACTTCATTTCATAAACATGCAAAGTAACTTCAGGGTGCCATTGTTGCCGTTACAACAAGTTACCACTTCGCCAGAGTATTTCCTTACCCCCTCTACTCCGACCTAAAGGTTCAAAGTACTCATTCCTTTAGAAGAGAGAATGCAAGAGCAAGAGAGTTTAGCCAACAGACATTTTCATTAATAGTAGAGAGAAACTATACAAGAGGTTTTTAGGTTGAGTAAATGATGACCCTAACCTAAAGGCTTAGTCTTCTTTTTATAAAGGAATGAATATTACTAGATAAGCTAAACTACGGATAAACATGAAATAAAATATTACAATTCCTATCCTAATAGCCAAGGGATAGGCATTATCTATTAATAAGGATAAGTCTTATCCTTTTGGAAGGGATAAGCATTATCTGTTATGACTAGATAAGCCTTATCTGTATTTACACCGAGCCCTACTAACATGTGGGAGGGGAAAAATAAAAACAAAATAAACTATGTTGTTGGCATGTGATATCATATGGAAGCAGGCGAGTCAGCAGCTCACAAGCAGGTGCATCTGCAGTTTCACAGGCATCTTGCAAGTAGGTGGATAAGCTCCTTGTATTTGAAGTAGCTGAGTGAGCATCTCCAAAAACCCATCTGAAAGGGTAACCCACTGGTCAGGGTAACCCATCTGACAGGGTTTTCTTGGAGAAGAGGGTAACCCACTAGGAAGGGTAACCCGCTGGAGAAGGTAACCCACTGGAAGGGTAACCCACTGGAAAGGGTAACTTTCTTGCACGTATCATTTGATGTCATCTCTCAGGCAGTGTTGGATGGAGCCAGTGGCAGTGAG
This sequence comes from Capsicum annuum, assembly GCF_002878395.1. Taxonomy (NCBI): domain Eukaryota; kingdom Viridiplantae; phylum Streptophyta; class Magnoliopsida; order Solanales; family Solanaceae; genus Capsicum; species Capsicum annuum. Next base: position 47,754,829 of record NC_061115.1, read on the forward strand.
CCCACGTATCCTTCTTCTATCCACCAGTCTACGCCATGCTTGATGAGTAGGTGCATGAGTTTGGTGGCCGACATTATTTCTTTTTTACGTTTCTCTAGGCAGTGTTTGGAAGAGAATTCCTTCGGCCTTGATAGAAAATTTGCCAAGATATTCTCCTTTCCCTCGATATGTCTAACTTTGAATTTATAGGGAGAAAACCATTGAGACCATCAGAGAATTTTTAGATTTGGGATGATCTTTGGATTCAGCTGGACCATTCATAAAAAATCCCACATAACTATCTTGATCTAAAATTCTGTGTGAATAAGGAAGAAGTTAAACTTCTTGATTCCATTCTTCACAGTAAGAATTTCCTTGAAGGTGGAATCATAATGTTGTTATTCCTCTCTGAACTTTCCATTTGCATGTCCATATATCTTTTGCTGGCCATATTTTTCTTCTAGGTGAACTGCACTCCAATAGTCATTGTTGGTGTCGGTCTGCAATATCATCTATCCGTTTGATGGAATATGAAATATCTTGATCTTGCTGGATATTCCCTTTATCCTTCGAACTGCATTGCCCTATTCTTTTCCCCAGGGTGGAGCATTTTTCTTGAGCATCTTCGTGAGTGGGGAGATGTATGTGGAGACGTCGGGGATGAAGTCTCTCACATTGTTAATATCACCAAGAAATTACTGGAGCTGCTTCAAGGAGTAGTTGGTGTCTTAGAACCTAAGCAGTGCTTGGCAAATATGGGATCCTGGAGTGTAAGACCCATGGACAAAGTGCATCCCCAAGAAATCAATCTCAACTTTTACTAGGGACATCTTCTTTGCCGAGTGCATAACTCCATGCTACTTGAACAGATCATGAAACTGACGGAGGAAGTGCAGTGTTCCTCCAAAGTATTACTGAAAAGAATTATCTCATTGATATAGACCAATGATGTATGTAGGATGGGTTGGAATATCCTAATCATGGCCTTTTGGAAGAGTGAAAGGTCAGGTTTGAGCCTAAACGACATAACTTTCCACTGATAGTGGTGATCGGGTATGCAGAAGGCCATTTTGGCCCTGCTTTTTGGGTGTATGTATAGATGCCAGAATCCAGATTTGAGGTCAAATTTTGAAAAGTTAGGTGGCTTTCGCTAGGTGCGAGAATAGGGTCAGCTTATTTAGAATGGGAAACTTATCATCTAGAAGAACGTGGTTTAGGGGTGAGTAATTTATGACTAAACGGAGCTTTCCCCTTGTCTGTTCGATGCACTTGTTGACATAGAATGCTTCACAAGCCCAGTAGGAATCTGACGGATCGATGACCCCAAATTCTATAAGTTTAGTACACTCCTTCTTTGCAGGCTGAAGATGTTCGGGATTTACACCAGAATGACTTGCCTTTATAGGGTTGGTGTTCTGACTCTTCTTGAATGGAAGTCTAATGAAGAATTCCTGATTAAGCCACAGAGGATGTTTGGTCCTCTTGAGGAACTCCTTGTGGGACTCAACACAAAATTCTTCTATCAGCTACTTCTCCGTCTTCTTTATTGGGTCTTCGTCAATAATCTGGAACAACCTCAGTACAATAGAATATTGCCTGAATCAGCCCATGAAGGTTATACCTTTTGTTAGAATAATAAGGTGGTTCTTCAACTGCCTGTTGGTATCAAAATGAAGGATCAAATCCTTTTTTGGTATGTTGAAGTCGAGGAGCTTTGTCTTGTAAAGTACGCTTGGGAAGAATTCGATCATGACTGGCTGCCTATGCTGACTCCTCCTTTTGATGCTGTGCCAAATATTCTGAAGTGAGAAACTTAGTGATCATCAGGGATGATGTCGGTATTTAGTATTGAGGTAGCTATACCGGTGTCCATGAAGGCAATGACTTAAAGAGGCTTGCCCAACCTGGTGGATATAGCTTGAGTTTGACATGGGGGATTTCCAGGTAAGAAATCATGTTGATTCCTTCTGTGAGCATGTTGATCTCCTCCATCAGTTTTTCTAACCGGTTGAATTCCCCTTCACTGATTAGCGATGACACCTTTTCCAAGTAGTCATCAATAACAAGGGGTTGAGGTTAGCCATCAATGAATAGAGATGACAGTCCTCGACCACTCCTTCATCTGTACTCCCAGAAGATTTAGGAATGTTTTGTGGATCATGAAGAGCTTTATCTTTGATCGGGGACTTGTTAGCCTATATCTTTCCTTCTAATGACTGAGCCTCTCTTTTTGACTTCTTGGACTTGGGACACGTATTTTCTAGGTGTCCTTTGTTATGGCAGATAAAACATTTAGCCTTTCCTGGATATTTCTTCTGGGGGATGTGGCATTGCTGCCGAATATCTGCTCTTTATCTAGTGGTTCTTCTTTCTGGCCCGCCTATACTGTATGTGCTTTTTATACCTTAATTGATGTCTTGATGGAGTGGGGACTCATCCGGTTTAATGTGATTAGTGGTAATCACGCCTGCAACATCATCAGCCTTCGTGGGAAGAATTAGAACTGGATCATAGATTGACATTATCATATTTGCTGGATCCATTAACTAAGGATGTTGATGATCTTATTCTTCCTCAGGGATGACGTCTTCAAGGACATCAGGGGAATTCAGATATTCCTCAACAAGATCTCTATGGGATTACTGGGGAGTGTCATTCCTGGCTTCTACTGTATCAAACTCTGAGGTGGCCTGTTCTGGAAAGTAAGGATCTTTTGTCCAGAAGAACTATGGATATGTATAGTCACCATTATGGAGACTATGCTCAATGGAATCCTATTCCTCATCCTATAATAGTTTATGTGAGATCATCAGGTCACCATTTGGGACTATACCATGCAGTTCTGTAATGATATCACCTTGTGTTGGAGCAATAGCCATTGAGTCCATCATATCAGCAGTATGCGGGGCCTGTATCCTTTTAACTTATCCATCGTCTAGCTGTTAGTCTAACATGGCCTCTTTTCATTTCCATGAGCTTATGGGAAAATCAGATATTGGCTTATCTTCTTGGGTTGGACTGAGAAGCTCAGAGGTGGGTGAGCTTGATGGAGATATGGAAAAGTGGTGGTGTATGCTTTGTGGTGATACGGTAAGTGCAACATATATTGGGATATCTTGTGGGTTTGTACTGCCATACCTCAACAAAGTAATATGTTCTTTAAATGAGGCCATCTCTCTTCATTGATGATTAATGAAGGATAACACAGAGGTGTCTGGAGGACGTATGGCAGACTGAGTAGCCTGTCTCCTTTCTTCTAGGACCTCTATGAGTGTGGTATGCCCTGAATCACTGTATTCATCATCACCACCATTTGGCCAGGTTATGTTGCAATCTGTAGAGCTACAATTACTAACCCATGGATAGTGTCCTGTGAAAGGACATTTGAACCAGTGTACGTTGCATCCCTCGTGATTGAACTGCTGGACCCAATCATTATCTCTCATGATCCCTTCGAATGAGTGGGAGACATATACCGGGTTTGAGCTTTGTTCTTCTAGATATATATCATTGGGTATGACCATTTGAATAGAAAAAGATATCTGGTAAGGGGTCACTTCAGATAAGGTTCGGAGATGCGGAGAATAGAATGTTAACTTTTTGTAACAGTTGACACTTGCATCTGGAGTGATTTTGAGCAGTTCTTCCCTGGACACTTGATTTGATATTTGGACACCAAAGGTGGTTCATTGGGCTGTATCTATGGATAAGGACAAGGATTTCAAGTCGCCTATCATGGAAAGAGTTTCTTCATGGTTTTGCACTTGCCAAGATATTTGGTGATGTATAGTTAGATACAAGCTAGCCTTTGGTATGTCAAGGATTTGGACTTGGGCTTTTATCATTTCGGTTAAGTTTGGATCAAAAAGGGACATGGTAAGATTTGGAAATAGAGTTACAACAAGTGTCCCAACATCTAGGATAACATGTATAGTACCAAGATTCACATCTTGGAATTTATGGAATCTCGTATCAAGGAGAGAAAGTGAAGCCTTTAGTGGTTGTCCTTTACTTCCACGATGCGTCAACATAACACGAATAGCACCAAAATTGATATGGGTATAACCATGGTTTTTCCACTCTTGTGGGTAGTTTTGTAGCATTTACAGAGTGCTGAAATGATCATCAAGAGTTGTAAGGATATTGATACGCACAAATTACACCTCTCTTACGAGAGAGAAAGTGGTCGCTGTCAAATATAGAACCCAACTAGGTTGGGGTCAAATCCTACAGGGAATATGGTGCTAATTAAGTTATATGCATATTATTTGACTTTTAATCATTCATTTCCATAAAACAAAAAGGGGGAATTTGATTCAGTTCTCAAATTAATGGTTTCAGTTTAACAAGATGAAATATGTGTAGTAGTATTCAAATTTAGAGAAATAGCAAGCTAGGGTTATGTCCACCTTGTAGTTTTTAATACTTTCCATCTATGGGCTTTACGAGTTCATAAATGCATCATTCTTACAGAGAAATGTATTGCTTTTAATAAAATAATCCTAGTGTTTCTCAACCATCAAGGACTAATTCACTTCAGTTCTCTCGAATCAAAAGTGTTTACAAAAACAATACGAAATCTCCAAGTAGTTAATCCTATTAAGGCATTAATATACGAAATAGGGGTTGGAAATCCTATTTTCTTGTCACTAATCTATTTTCAAACCTCAACCTTTCTATCGAGCAAGTTGAGTTTTAAGGCACATCCTCTATGTTTGCAACCATGAGAATTCAAGATAAACGAAGAGTGTATGATATAAGCAGATTAACACATGGCGAATTCAAAAACCCAAAGTAATAGATTGTATGTTACAAGGCTTCCATAACCCTAACTAATAAACTTAGCTACTCATGAATAAAATGAGAATCACAATAGATATATTCATCATACCAAAAACTAGAAGATGATCTTGGTGTGTGAATAGTGAAAATAAGAGAAAAAATATTTCTCTCTCTCTCCCAAGCTAAGCCACCCTTCTCCTCTTCAAAAACTAATACAGAATAATGAATAATGATAAATTTTTAGCATCAAGTCTTTTTAATAATCCTTTTTCTCATAATTTCCTTCTAAGTCCCTAAACTAATTATAAATGATAAATTAGTCTTGGACATAGTTTCTAGGCGCCATATTTGATCCGGACTGCTACTCTCTCTTGTATCATATGCCATCCACATTCCATAGTCCCATTATGTCTTCATCTACCTCATTAATACCTGAAATCATGCTAATCACATCGGTTAGCTCAATCAAATAGAAGTAGAGTAAAAAACATAAGAAACTAGGCACTTTGTTCTCCAAACTAAGCTAAAATATGGCTAAGTTATGGTGCTTAGGCGTATAAATACACCCAAGATCAGATATGCTGGTCAAGATTTATGACAACAAAGTATTCCTTAACTCCCTCTAACCTATTCTGATGTAGGGAATTAATCTACATCCATGGATTACATGATTTCTTGACAAAGGCAGAGTAAGGGTTAGGTAGAGGTATATATGTGGAGTATATATCTTATTCAGACTGTAACACCTCTAGTACATAGAGATTGTCATATTTATTTTATAAGGTCTTGTGAGAGGTTGGTAAGAGGGCTAGCTGAGGAAGGAACCGGTACAGATCTAACAAAGTGGAAGGAACTATAGAGAATGACATATTTTTGTATTTTTGGGACTATAATGACTCAATGTATTTGTTCTAAAGATCTATGGAAAAGACTCAATAAAAATGAAAATGTTTTTGTGTTTTTATGGACTGACACTATATATTTGTGCTAAGGATCTAAGGACACAACAGATATTTGTTCTAAAATCTAAGAAAGTAACTATGACTCGATTATGTATAAGACGTAGAATACAATACTGGAAAACACTGACTCTAATAATTAAAATGAAACTATGACTTTGATATGTACAGGAAATGAGTAGTAAAACTTGAAAGCTAAAACTAAGGACGGATCTAAGAGTAGTAGTTTGGATAAGTGAAGAATAAAAACAAAAGAAAATAAAAATGTAAAGCTGGATCACACGTTTTCAATCAGCAGAGGTGGATGCAAACTCCTGCTTCCTCACAACCTTCGAGAGTGGGATGACTCTAATACCAAATAGACAAGGAGGTAGAGGGGCACAAAATAGTACCAGAGAGAGAAGCCAAGAAAATAGGAAATAGGCCCTAAACTTTCCAATATGAAAGGCAATTTCACGACCATGCAGGAGGCATACCATACGAAATCAAAGTTTTCGTCAAGCACCACAGACACAGAGATAACTTTTAAATAGGATTCAACACCATGGAGGCGATATACCTTAACAAGTCAAAGCTTTAATCATCACCACAGATACAAATACTAACCTTTCCAACATGACAGGCGATTCACGCCCATAAAGGTGGCATGCCATATGAAATCAAAGCTTTTAATTGACACGCCATAAATTTCCTATGATTGAGCTAGCATATATATAGACGTTTTGATTTTTAGGTACAAATCCTTCAAAAACCTTAACGGGATGGCGTGACTTTGGAACTACAAGCTACATATCAAGGATGGTTTGCCTTGGGAACAAAGCCATCACAACCCAAAAGATGGATAGCTTGACTTTGATAGTCTTAGAACACATGAGATCCTTTGTCTCCTAAGTACACAGCTATTCTATATTTTCCTAAAATGGGTCTTACGGTGGCTCTCCCTGGCCTACTGCCCTCAAAATGACTGCAGAACAAAAAGTGTACTAAGGCAGAACAAACTAGCACTTCGCCGTAGTGTTTACTTACCCCTCTACTCTGACCTACAGGATCAAAGTACCCATCCTTATGTAAGAGAGAGAAAGAAAGAGCAAGAGAGTTTAGCCAACAAATATTTTCATTAATAGCAGAGAGAAACTATACAAAAGGTTTTTAGGTAGAGCTAAGCCTACCTAAAGGCCTAGGCTTCTTTTTATAGAGGAAGGAATCTTACTAGATAAGCTAAGCCATGGATAAACATGAAATATTACAATTTCTATCTTAACAGCTAAGGGATAGGTATTATCCGGATAAGTCTTATCCATTTGGAGGGATAAGCATTATCTGTTATGACTAGATAAGCCTTATATTTATTTACATCGAGCCTTACTAACATGTGGGGGGGGGGGGGTAAATAAAAATAAAACAAACTATGCTGTTAGCATGTGATAGCATGTACAAGTAGGTGAGTCAGCAGCTTGTAAGTAGGTGCATCAACAGCTTCACAGGCATCTTGCAAGAAGGTGTATAAGCTCCTTATCTTTGAAGTAGCTAAGTGAGCAACTTCAAAAACCCATCTAAAAGGGTAATCCATTGAGAAGGGTTTCCTTGGAGAGGAGGGTAACCCATTGGAAAGGGTAACCCATTGGTGAGGGTAACCCATCTAACAGGGTTTCCTTGGAGAAGAGGGTAACCCACTGGGAAGGGTAACTGGATAGAGAGGGAAACTTTCTTGCACTTGTTATCCGACATTATTTGTTAGAAAGTATTGGATGGTGCCGGTGGCGGTGAGCTCGCGTATTTTTCTTCCATCCACCAATCTACTCGTGCTTATGCCTGAGGTGTTCTTGGCCTTCCAATATTCTCCTCATCGATCTGGTAAAGTAACTCCTTCTGAACAAAGAATCTTTGCATATGAATCTTCACATTCCTGTTGGAGAGATTCCAACCGTATGCTTCTGATGGAGCCGGTGACTTCATCTCTAGCAATCTCGTACTGCGGTAGATATTCCTTTGCTACTTATTAGACCTCATCCTAGTGGGGATGACCGTCGTCTGCATAGTTCTATTTTCTCCATTTCTTTGGCTAGATTTCCTTTGTAATGCATCTGTTCTGCTGGAAAATAAAGCCCTGGGCTTCATAGTATTCATCTTCTAAAGAGAGTACAGACGCAAGAAATTTCTAGAGGAGTAAAATTTTTAGCTGATCTTGAACGTTATGGCCTGAGATTCCTATAGGGCAATGCAACATGAAGACTATTGCATCATAGGAATCCTAGAAGCAGCAAATCTAGTATTCTTACGGCTTAAGCCACAACATAAATCTCTTTAAAGTAGGTTGGATTCGATTGAAATGAATGAAGGTATCACACATGAAATCCATGAGAGTGTAGTGCTTATGGCACAAATACCAGAATATCCACAAGAGTTCTTTTAGGAAGTCGTTGGCCAGCGATGAACAAATGGCAGAAGGGATATTCCGAGTGTACTTCGAATGGCTTCAGGATGGATCCACCATACCTTCTAAATACTTGAAGCACATAGAAGGTCCTTCTTTCTCATAGGATTGATGGATCGAATGGATTTGTATATTGGTTGAACAAATCTGGAGGGTAATCTACTAGCCTGGAAGATAGTATCTCTGCCGTCTTTAGCATGAAGATTTAACTAGACTGGTGCTGGTTGTCTTTCCCATTGCTAGATATTAGATAGAGATCATTGGCGTAGATATCTCCTACTTCTTCATATACGTCTATGGAGAAGAGGGTGTCCTTCGTTAGTTCTTCTTCTAGTGAGAAAACTAATTTAAGGTCATCTACCGTGCTGAGATAGATTCCTGCATGATCTTCTATCTATTCAAAGAGGTGGACAGAGTCCTTAGACTTCTTGGATTGAGGATAGTTTCTAGCAAAGTGGCCAGGCATTTTACAGATAAAGAAGCCATCGTCTTTCTTCTTATAGCTGGCTGGGTTCCTCCATTTTATATACCTGGTTTATCGGGTAACCCTACTTCTGTCATCAGGAGGCGTTGGCAGTTTGAACCTTCTAAACAACAACTTTCTTTTCAAGCTTATCTTATAGCGAGGGCAGGGGTAGTCGGACTTAGTAAAGAGGTTGTCTTTGTAGCAGGTTCGATCGAGGGCTGGATTATTTTTGTTTATTTGCTTCAGCATGGTTCTCTTGATTCATATGCTGTCCAGAGCTTTGAAGATGGCCTGACGGATGTAGCCTATTTGTGGGATGATTATGGACTTGAACTTCTCTTCCACGATTATCTTTGTATGGTTTGATAGCATCATCGGTAGTGATGATATAAAGACTTGCTTCAGGCTGGAATCCCCGCCCATCTCAAAGTAGATATTTACCATCCTATGGAAGTGGATATCGATGGCATTTTTGTCGCACGATAGACACTTCATCTCGAAGAGCTGTCGCCAGAGCTTCTAGTGCCCCTGGCCTGTATCTCCACAGAATACCTCATGCAGGATATTGATATTGAAGGCAAAGTCCTAGGATGTCAGATATGTGTTCTTCTTTGACATCCCAAGAGCATTCCACTAGTCTCTGAGTATGCCAAGGAATCTGGATGTGAACTCTGAGAATATCATGTAATTCTTCCGCTTAGCCAGATTCTTCATTGCCATCCATGTGTAGAAGTCCTAGATCCACTGGGGCCAGCCTGATATCTTTATGTTGTTGAGAGTGAAGGTGTAAAATCCAGTTCCCATGGTCTTTCTCACATATTTACCTAGATCTGGCCTTCTTTTTGGGATTGGATCGTCTGTCATCCCATCTTGGTCATCGACAACCTCAGAGACCTCTGGTTCCTTGGAATAGTTCATGTATATTGGTGGATATTATTGTTTTGGAGATTCTATTGAGGACTTAGGAGTATTATCAACATATTCTCGTGAATCATCAGACACTTCACTTTCTTCCACATACTTATCAGTTGGAAAGTTATCACTGGTGTCGGAGTATTCCTCTACATTAGAGAAATCACTTTTGCTTGAAGCAGGATCAATGGGATCAATATTCTGGATCTTTTCATTGTACCTCAGAGATTCTTTAATTGGATAAAGGACTGTTGTGGCTTATGGATCTGGGACATCATCATCATTGATGTTCAAGCCATACAGATTTAGGACAAGCTGATCTGAATCAATATCTATATCACGATGGGATGACAACCACTTTTGATTGAGAAGGCCATTTTTCAGCAAGGCATTCCATTCTTATCTTCATGTGGTACTTCTGGCTTATGGATTATCAGATTGTCGTCTGGGAATATGATTTCGTGGTCTGAGACCATCATGGTCCCTTTGTCTGTGTCAGACTCTATTTTTTTCTTGGTCTGCTTCTGACTTTCGTCAGCTTTTCTCTTAGAAGTAATGGCATCTTTCCTATCCCATAAATGCTTGGAAATATCAAACTCCTGTTTTTTTTGAGAATCTGGGGATATCGGCATATGGGAGCACGAAGTAGAAGTGGGAAAGATATGGCTTATTTTTGGCGGAGAGTATGCATGTGGAGACACAAGGAACAATGTTGGCTTTGGTAGTGAGTTATGGGTTCTCTGGGGATGAAAAATGTTGTGGCTCAACTGTTTGATTTGTTCCTTCAGAGAATCCATTTCTTTCTATTGCTGGTCAAAAAAATGAGACATCAAAGTGCCTGGCGGACATATGTCATACTGCAAGGATTGGAGCCTAAGCTACAACTAGCGGATAAGTCCATCATGCTGATTTGATGCTTGTTCTGCTCTCTTGTTCATTCCTTCAACTTTGTTCGCCAATTTATTCTAAAAGTGAGCAACATTCTTCACAGCTTGGTTAATGCTAGATAGCATCCTATTTTGGCACATGGCATTTTTAGGTTGCCAGTTGAGTGTTTCTTCGATGTCACTGAGGGGCATTTTCTCTCCGGATAGCAGGATAATAATTTTGGCTAGTATCTTTGGAAAATGGCTCGTGTTATACCTTTCGAAGGGTTTGTTTGGTGGGAAGATATCTGCTTAACTAGTGCCAGAGTGATACATCATGAATAGTTTGGTAGAGGGATAGTTTTCTTTATTTCTGGTGGTTTTAGCTTGTGGTGGGGAGGGCGAGGTGGCCCCCTGGCATAGGTGGCATCTGTAATTTGACTTCCATGGATAGTGTCCAGAGAAAGGACATTTGCGCCACACTTTATATTGGATATCATGATCAAAGTGGTGTATCCAATCATGCTCTTTCGTACAGCTGTCTATGAGCCAGTGTATAAACCCTGGGTCATCTGTCAACCTTTGGCCATCTAACAGTGGGATGTCATCGAAAGGTTGATTCATATGGATTGAGAAGGTGCTTTTGGAATGCTACTTTAGGTGTGAGTAGTTGAAGCTAATCGTGATGGTACTGTCACTCTTTCTGGCAAAGGTTGGCTCCTCTGATTGGAGAGATTAAGGATAGTCTCTCAACTTCTCATAGTTTATGACCCATGAATCTGGGAGAATTTTCACAAGTTTAGATTTGGGGATCTGCCTTGGGATCTGGACACACTGGGTGATTCCGTTGGTGGCATCTATATTCAAGAACAAAGCATTGCCGCCACCTGGAAGGAATAAATCCATAGCATGATTCTGAAGTCGCCAAGCTACTTGGTAGTAGAGAGTTTCTTGGATGGCATCTCTGGCCTATGGAGCTCCAAGTATCTGGACCTGGATCTTTAATGCCTCCATCATATACGGATCAAAGAGGGACATATTGAAGTTGGGGAATATGATGACGAAGACTGTTCCGGTGTTCAGTGTGATTTCTAAAATTCCCAGGTTGGCATGTTGGTATTCGTTGTACCTAGTATCAAGGAGGGAAAGACTCGCCACCACGGGCCGGCCTTTCTTTCCTAGATATGACAACACAACGCTAACAACACCAAAATGGATATGGGTGAAGCCTTAGTTCCTCCACTGTCTTAGAAAATCTTGTGGCATTTGTAGAGTGATGAACTGTTCCTCCTGAGTTGCAATAATAGGATGCTAGTCTAGTTTTGAGGCAGAAACATATTCTTTAAATCCTTTCAGTCCCTGCTGTATCAAAGAATGGATCTGCAACCATGGGTTACATGCCTTTTTTACAAAGGCATAGTAAGGGTTTAAGAGAGGTAGATGTGTTGAGGATATCTTTTGTTCTGGTACTAGCACATCTACTTCATATTGGTAATCAAATATGGATGACAGAGTTTTTGAAGGGAACATATTTACTTAAGCTAGAGATCTACATGAACTGGACCTACCTAAAGAAGAAGACTCAAGGGAAGACATTTTTTATTTTATTTTTTGGACTATAAAGACTCGATGTATTTGTTCTAAAGATATTTGGAAAAGACTCATTAAAATGAAAATCTTTTTGTGTTTTTATGGACTAACTAAATATATTTGTTTTAAAAATCTAGGGACAAGACATGACTATTATTCGTTAAAATCTAAAAAGTAACTACGACTCGATTATGTTCAAGACGCAGAATATAATACTGGAAAACACTGACTCTGATAATTAAAATGAAACTGTGACTCTGATATTTACAGGAAATGAGTAGTTAAACTTGGAAGCTAGAACTAAGGACGGATCTAAGAGTATTAGTTAGGATAAGTAAAGAATAAAAACAAAAGAAAATAAAAATATAAAGTTGGCTCACGCATTTGCTATAAGCAGAGGGGGATGCAAACTCCTGCTTCTTTTTGACCTCTGAGAGTGGGGATTGATGTGATACCAAATATACGGGGAGGTAGAGAGGCACGAAAGACCGCTAAAGAGAGCAGACAAGCGGACAGGAAATAGACGCCAAACTTTCCAATATGAAAGGTGGTTTCACGACCATCTAGGCAGTATGCCATACGAAATCAAAGTTTTTGTCAAACGCCACAGACATAGAGACTAACTTTCCAATAGGTTTCAATACCATGAAGACGGTATACCTTAACAAGTCAAAGGTTTCATCAACACCATCGACACAAAGACTAACCTTTCTAATATGAAGGATGATTCACGTCCATATAGGCGGCATGTCATAAGGAATCAAAGCTTTTAATCGACACACCATAGCTTTCCTACGTCCAAGCTACACATTCGTATAGACGGTTTGATTTTCAGCTACAAAGCCTTCACAACCCTTAATGAGATGGCTTGACTTTGGAACTACAAGCTACATATCAAGGATGGTTTACCTTGGCAACAAAGCCTTCACAACCCAAAAAAAGGATGGCTTGACTTTGCCAGTCTTACAAAATACGAGATCTCTTTTCTCCTTAGTACACAACTGTTCCGTATTTTCCTAAAATGGGTCTTATGGTGGCACTCCCTGGCTTGTTGCCCTCAAAACGACCATAAAACAAAAGTTTTACTAAGGCAGACCCCAGATCTGCGTGTTCTTTCTCAGATATTGCATCTTTTCAGAAAGCTATGGCATAGACTAAGCCAATTTCGTTTTATATACATGGAAATGACTTAGACATCTATGTCGTATGGACAAAGCCAACCTTTTTACTCATGAAAAGTACTTAGACATCTACGTCGCATGGACAAAGCCAACTTCATTTCATAAACATGGAAAGTAACTTCAAGATGCCATTATTGCCATCGCAACAAGATAGCACTTCACCGTAGTATTTTCTTACCCCTTAATCCAACCTAAAGAATCGAAGTACCCATCCCTTTATAAGAGAGAAATTCAGAGCAAGAGTGTTTAGCCAACAAACATTTTCATTGATAGAAGAGAGAAACTATACAAGAGGTTTTTAGGTAGAGAAAATAATGCCCCTAACCTACAGGCCTAGGCTTCCTTTTATAGAGGAAGGAATCCTTCTAGCTAATCTAAGCTACAGATAAACATGAAATAAAATATTATAATTTCTATCCTAACAGCTAAGATATAGGCATTATCCGTTAATAAGGATAAGTCTTATCCTTTTGGAAGGGAGAAGCATTATCTGTTATGACTAGATAAGCCTTATCTTTATTTACACCAAGCCCTACTAACATGTGAGGGGCTAAATAAAAACAAAACAAACTATATTATTGGCATGTGACAGCATGTGCAAGCAGGTGAGTTAGCAACTTGTAAGAAGGTGCATCACCATCTTCACAGGCATCTTGCAAGCAGGTGGATAAGTTCCTTGTCTTCATAGTAGCTAAGTGAGAAGCTTCAAAATCCCATTTGAAAAGGTAACCCATTAAGAAAGGTTTCCTTGAAGAGGAGTGTAACCCACTGAAAAAGGTAACTCACTGGCGAGGGTAATCCATCTTATAGGGTTTCCTTTAAGAAGAGGGTAACCCACTGGGAAGGGTAACTTTCTTGCACATGTCATCTGATGTCATCTTTCAGGCAGTGTTGGATGGTGTCGGTGGTAGTGAGATCACGTATCCTTCTTCCATCCACCGATCGACTTCGTGCTTCTGCCTGAGGCATTTTTGTCCTCCCAAGCTACTCTTCATCGATCTGGTAAAGTAAATCCTTCAGAACAACGAATCCTTTCATTCCTGTTAAGGGGATTTCAACCATATGCTTCTGATAAAGTCGGTGACTTTATCTCGCGCAATCTCATACTGTGGTTGATATTTCTTTGCTGCTCGTTAGACCTCATCCCAGTAGGGATGACCATCGTCTGTGTAGTTCTATTTTTCCCATTCCTTTGGCCAAATTTCCTTTGGAATGCATCTGTTCTGCTGGAAAATAAAGAGCTGGGCTTTATAGTATTTATCTTCCAGAGAGAGTATGGACACGAGAAATTTCTAGAGGAGTGTAATTTCTGGATGAGCTTGGACATCGTGGCCTAAGATTTGTACAAGGCGATGTAGCATGAAGACCATTGCATCGTAGGAATCCTTGAAGCATCGAATCCAATAATCTTATGGCTTAAACCATAATATGAATCTCTTCAGAGCAGGTTGGGTTCGATCAAAATTTATGAAGGTATCACGCTTAAACTCTATGAGAATGTAGTACTGGTGGCATAGATACCAAAATAGCCACAGGAGTTTTTATGGGAAGTTGTTGGCCAGTGCGATGAACACATGACAGAAGGGATATTTTGGGTGTACTCCAAATGGATTCAGGATGGATCTGCCATACCTTATGAATACATGAAGCTTGTAGAAGGTCCTTGTTTCTCAGAGGATGGATGGATCAAATAGATCCACATATTAGGTAAACAGGTCTGGAGGGTAATCTGCTATCCTGAAAGATAGTATCCCTGTCGTCTTTAGCATGAGGATGTGAATGGCCTAGTGCTGGTTATCTTTACTGTTGCTGGATATTAGGTAGAGATCATCATCACAGATGTCGCCTGCTTCTTCATATATGTCTATGGAGAAGAGGGTGTCCTCCAATAATTTTTTTTTCCAGCAAAAAGACCGATTCGAGGTCGTCCTCCATGCTGAGATAGATTCCCACATGATATGCTATCTCTTAAAAGAGATGGACAGAGTCCTTCGACTTTTTGGCTTGAGGATAGCTTTTGGCAAAGTGGCCAGGCATTTTGCAGATGAAGCAGCCATTGTCTTTCTTCTTGTAGCTGGCTAGGCTCCTCCGTCTGAAGTACCTAGTTCGTCGGGTAGCCCTGCTTCTATCTTCGAGAGGCCTTAGCAGTTTGAACCTCCTGAACAACAACTATCTTTTCATGCTTGTATTGCAGCGAGGGTAGGGGTTGTCGAACTTGGTGATGAGGTCATCTTTATAGCAGGCTCGGTTGAGGGATGGATTGGTTTTGATGATTTGTTTCAGCATGGTCCTCTTGATGTATATGTTGTCCAGAGCCTGGAAGATGGCCTACTGGATGTAGCCTACTGGTGTGATGATTATGGACTGAAACTTCTCATCCACAATCATCGTTGTGTGGTTTGCTAGCATCGTGATGATATGAAGTCTTTCTTCAGGCTGGGATCCCCACCCAGCTTGAAGTAGATCTTCGCCATCCTCTGAAAGTGGATATTGATGGCATTTCTATCGAATGATAGACACTTCATCTCAAAGAGCTATCACTGGAGCTTCTCCTACCACTGGCCTATATCTCCGCGACCTCATATAGGATCTTAATGTTGAAGGTAAAGCCCGAGGACGTCAGATATGTGTTCTTTTCTAAAATTACAAGAGCGTTCCACTAGTCTTAGAGTATGCCGAAGAATATGAATGTGAACTCCGAGAGTATCATATATTTCTCCTGCTCAACCAGATTATTCGTTGCCAGCTAAATGTAGAAGTCCTTGATCCACTGAGGCCAGGCTGAAATCTTTATATTGTCAAGGGTAAAGGTGTGAAATCTGGTTCCCTTAGTCTCCCTCGCCGGTGTACCTAGATCTTGCCTTCTTTTTAGGATTGGATCGTCCATCATCCCGTCTTGGTCATCGACAACCTCGGAGACCTCTGGTTTCTTAGAATAGTTCATGTATATCGGTGGATATTTTTCTTCTGGAGATTCTATTAAGAACTCAGGAATATCCTCAATATATTCTCGTGAATCGATAGACTCTTTGCTGTTTTCCACGTACCCATCAGCTGGAAAGTTATCGCCGGTGTTGTAGTATGACTCTACATTAGAGGAGTCTCCTTTGCTCGAAGCAGGATCAATGGGATCAGTATTCTGGATCTGTTCATTGCATCTTAGATATTCTTTAACTAGATCAAGGACTGTTGTGGCTTATGGATCTGGGACGTCATTATCATTGATGTTAAAGCCATACAGATTTGGGACAAGATAATCTAAAATAGTATCTGTATCACAATGGGAGGGTAACTACTTGTGATTGAGAAGGCCATCTTTCAACAATGCGAATTGAGAAGGCCATTTTTCAGCAATGCGTTCTATTCTTTATCTTTATATGGCACTTCTGGATTGAGGATTATCTGATTGTCATCTGGGAATGTGATGTCGTGGTCCGAGATCATCATGGTCGCTTTTTCTGTGTTGAACTCTATTTTTCTCTTGGTTTGCTTTTGAGTATCATCGACTTTTTTCTTGATAGCGATGACATCTTTCCTATTCCATACATGCTTGGCAATATCAAAATCCCTTTCTTCATAAGAATCTGGGGATATCAGCATATGGGAGCTCAAAGTAAGAGTGGAAAAGATATGGCTCATTTTTCGCGGAGAGCATGCATGTGGATACATGGGGAACAAGGTTGGCTTTGGTAGTGAGCTATGGGTTCTCTGGGGCTGAAACCCGCCGTGTCTTAGCTGTTTGATTTGTTCCTTCAGAGAAGCCATTTCTTTCTGTTGCTGGTCAAAGAAATAAGACATCGAAGTGCCTGGCGGACATATGTCATACTGTAAGGATTGAAGCCTGAGCTCCAACTCCGTCATGCTGAGTTGATGCTTGTTCTATTCTTTTGTTCATTCCTTCAACTTTGTTTGCCAACTTATTCTGATTGTGAGTAATATTTTTCACTGCTTGTTTGATACTTGATAGCATTTTGTTTTGGCACATGGCATTTTTAGATTACCAGTTGAGTGTTGCTTCAGTGTCGCTGAGGGGTATCTTCTCTCCGAATGGTAGGATAACAATTTTTAGCTGGTATATTTAGAGCGTGGCTCGTGTTATTCTTTTCAAAAGGTTTGTTTGGCAGGAAGTCATCTGAGTAATCGGTGCCAGAGTGAGACATCATGAATAGTTTGGTAGCGGGATGGTTTTCTTTGGTTCTGGTAGTTTTATCTTGTGGTGGGGAGGGTGAGGTGGCCCCCTGACATAGGTGGCATCTGCAATTCGACTTCCACGGACAGTGTTCGGAGAAAGGACATTTGCACCATACTGTATATTGGTCTACATGATCGAAGTGGTGTATCCAATTATGGTATTTCATATAGCTATCTATGAGCCAGTGCATGAACCCTGGGTCGTCTGTCAACTTTGGCCGTCTAATAGTGGGATGTCATCGGAAGGTTGACACATGTGGATTGAGAAGGTAGTTTTGGGAGGCTGTTTTAGGTGTGGGTGGTTGAAGCTAATTGTGATGGTATTGTCACTCCTTCTGGCAAAGGTTGCCTCCTTGGACTGGAGAGGTTGATAATAGTCTCTCAAGTTCTCATATCTTGTGACCCATGAATCTGGGTGTACTTTTAGAAGTTCATCTCTGGGGATCTTCCTTGGGATCTGGACACACTGAGTGGTTCCGTTGGTGGCATTTATATTCAAGAATAAAGTATTACTGCTACCTGGAAGGGATAGATCCACAGCATGATTTTGAACTCGCCAAGCTACTTGGTAGTTGAGAGTTGCCTGGATGGGATCTCTGGCCTGTGGAACTCCGAGTATCTGGAACTGAATCTTCAATGCCTCCATTCGATACGGATCTGAGAGGGACATATTGAAGTTGGGGAATATAGTAACGAAGACTGTCCCGATGTTTAGTGTGATTTTTGAAGTTCCCAAGGTGGTATGTTGGTATTCGTTGTAACTGGTATCAAGGAGGGAAAGACATGCCACCACAGGCTGGCCTTTTCTTTTGTGATATGACAACGCAACCCTAACAACACCAAAGTGGATATGGGTGAAGCCTTGGTTCCTCCACTGTCTCGGAAAATCTTGCGGCATCTGTAGAGTGATGAACTATTCCGCCTGAGTTGTAATAATAGGATGTTGGTCTAGGTTCGAGGAAGCAACATAATCTTTAACTCCTTTTGGTCTCTGCTGCACCAAAGAATGGATCTGCAACAATAGGTTACATGCCTTTTTCTCAAAGGCAGAGTAAGGGTTTAAGAGAGGTAGATGTGTTGAAGATATCTTTTGTTCTGGTGATAGCACATCTACTTCATATAGGTAATCAAATTTGGATGACAGAGTTTTAGAAGGGGATATATTTACTTGAGCTAGAGATTTACATGAACTGGACTTACTTAAAGAAGAAGACTCAAGGAAAGACATATTTTTGTATTTTTTGGACTATAAAGACTCGATGTATTTGTTCTAAAGATCTATGGAAAAGAGTCAATAAAATGAAAATATTTTTTTGTTTTTATGGACTGACTCAATATATTTGTGCTAAAAATCTAGGGACAAGATACAACTATTATTTGTTCGAAAATCTAAGAAAGTAACTACGACTCGATTATGTACAAGACATAGAATACAATACTGGAAAACACTGACTCTGATAATTAAAATAAAACTGTGACTCTGATATATATAGGAAATGATTAATAAAACTTGGAAGCTAAAACTAAGGACGGATGTAAGAGTAGTAGTTTGGATAAGTGAAGAAAAATAAAAGAAAATAAAAATGTAACACTGGCTCACAAGTTTGCAATCAGCAGAGGTGGATGCAAACTCCTATTTCCTCCCGACCTCCGGCAGAGGGGATGGCTTAAATATGACAGTAAAAGCATTCAAATGTGAATGCTCATTTTCTTTTCTCAAATTACAGAGGAAATTGAGAAATTAATTAATTTTTTTCAATTGCATAGAAGGAGATTAATTTGATAAAGTAACTACTAATCTACTATTAGTCGAATTTTCTTTTTACACTATCAAATGTCACCAAAGAATAGTTTTAAGTAAACCTTCTTAAAATGTAAGATTTAGAATCTCAAAAATAAAATATTGCCTACCACAAATAAAAATGATCTCAATGGTATAAACAATTTTATTTGGTTTGCACTTATAAGGTATATTATATATTTCTTGTAAATCTTTTAAATATGAAAGTGAAGGCATTCAAATGGGAATGCTCTTTTTTATTTCTCAAATTACATAACAAATTGAGAAATTAATTTATTCTCTTACAATCGCATATAAGAAAAGTAATTTGACAAAGTATCTACTAATCTACTGTTAGTCTAAATAGCTTTTTTACACTATCAAATAGAGCTGTCAATATAGGTCAGGACCGTTGGATCGGCTCGGCCCAACCTGTAATTTAATAAGATCGGGCTACAATTTTTACAGTCCGTTTAAGAATAGGCTTTTTAGCCCGACCCATATAAATCAGTTGGTCCGTGAGACTTGAGCAATATGGGCCGGACTGGCCCATGAGCCAAATAAAAAATAATTAAAAAATAAAATAAAGTACTAAAAATTAAAAAAAGAGTCCAAACTCAAAAAGTCTATTTGGACCATCATAGATATTTAAATATTAAATATATTTATAAAATATGTAAATAATTAAAATACTAAATTTTTTAAGAAATCAAATATGTTTGATGATGATAATGTGGCAATGATGAACACGCTATAACTCATAAGGGTCATGAAATTTTTTTTTGGAGGAGTTCATTTTCACGTTTAATGGATTAAATATTAAAATTCTTTGGATTTTATTGTGAACAATTAAAATAAAAATAGGTTAATATTATTATTTAGCTAGTTATATTATTACGCATTAACAGTTTTGTTTGTTTCTCAACATCTTTATTTGATTTGAATTTGGTTTCAAAAGGTATTTAATTTCACAGATTATTTTAAATTTTTTTTTTTTTTTAAATTTGAGATTTGATTAACAAGTACTAACTTCACGTAATATTATACTGTACATATTTATGTAATTAGCAATTTAAAATTTAAATTAAGATTATAAAAATAATATATTTTAAAAAGTGGGTTGCCCCGTGGGGGCCCGCAACCCACTGTGGGATGGTTGGACTTGCTATTTTCTGATCTATCATGTTGATGGACCAGTCAAACTCCAAAGCCGATGTGGGCTAGCCCGAATGGTATGGGATAGCCTGTTTTAACAGCTCTACTATCAAATGTCACCAAAAAATAGTTTTAAGTAAACTTTTTTAAAATATAAGATTTTGAATCTTGAAAATAAAATATTGCTTGCCACAAATAAAAATGACCTCAATGGTATAAACAATTTTATTTTTTTGCACTAATAAGGTATATGACTCAAATTTAAATATAAATAATTAGAGTCGAGACAAGGATGGTGAGACACTAAGACGAGAAAGAACATTTATCTTTTTCCTCATGTTTTGCTTTTTCTACCTTTTATTTTTCCTCTATATTTTGTTTTGCCTTTTCACGTGATTAATGAAAGAAACAGTTCATAGTTGTTACTTCCAAGTTCCAACCATTTGTATTTTTTCATTTATGAAGAAAAAAGGACAAAATATGAACGAAAAGACAATTTTTGTTTCATAATGGTAATAGGATTTTCAAATATATATATATGCTAGATAGACATGGCCCGTGCTGAGTACGGACCCAATATCGATAAAATTAAATTGTTGTTAGCTCAAATTAAGGAATTGCACAACCTAAATTACACCCCCCACTGACTATCGGTGTTGCTCATTCAGGAAAAGTCCATTAGCATTAGTAAAAATATGTCAGTAAAGAGAAGTGGCTGCCAATGAAGAAGCAACATCATTTAACACACAAAATGTATATATGTAAAGGGTTTTATTTAAGTACTTGAATCCACTTTAGCTTTATCACCTCAGAAGTGGAACTATCTTACTACAAACATTTTACTACCAAAAATTAAAGCGTCTCAACCAAATTCAGCTTAATATCACCCCAATAATGTTTAATACCATACTTTATACATATATTCACAACATATGCAGACGACAAGAAATAATACATTTTCTAGTTGACCATCTTCAAGTATTTTTTACACATAATTTCTCAAAAATATAAGAACTATTTGTATCTTCAAATACAACACAAACGTATTGTCCCAATCTTAAAAATCAGTCTTCACTAGAATATGGACGAATCAATTTATTCAAGATATGTCTACGATTTGGTAAAAGGGATATCTTAGTAATTTAGAAACAAAGTCTATTCGTTCAAGCATCTGCAAATTGTACACAATATCAAATCATCATTAGAAAAGAAATCAAATATACTAACATACCACAGAATAACTTGCATCATTCAAAAATAAAAAGTAGGATGCTTAAACTGTAGGAAACATTCTGCTTGTACAACCTATAGCTCAAATTCTAATGGTGTCGCAATGTTATTTTTTTTTATAGTTCCTCCCTTGTTTGCATTATCAACACTCAATGCAGGCAAAGTAGTAACTAAGTATTGTAGGGAAATTCCTGTGTGTGCTGATATTATTAATAGCTAACAGTTGGCCCAACAAATTTTGATGACCACTAAGATTTTTCGATAGCCTAACATTAACTTGTTTATTTGAATGCACTCTGTTAACCAAAAAAAAAGTAAAATTTTCCATGACTTCATTAAACAAAGTATCAAAGAAACAGGATAATCGTTGGATTCGATCTTTCTACCCTTTTTCCCCATACTTTGTATCTTCACGGGGAAGTGATAAGGCATGTGTACATTTTACCCTCCTCATACCTCACTTGTGAAATTTCATTGGGTGTGTTCTTCTTTTAGGAGGCAATGGAGGTTGTTTCTCGTACAAGTTTTTCTCATGAATGTAGATGATAGTCCAATACCAAATTAACTTGATCCTATAATGATCTTCCTATATTTTTTCCTCTTTTTTTTTCTTTTTAGATAATTTATACTATACAACTACACCTACAATTCTGGAGCAATCAAATATACCGAAAAAGTCTTATCACACATACATAAAAGCAATATATAGAATAATCTGAGCGAACCTGAATCCCGATCAGATTGTGCGTCATTAACTCGATTACTCCATCCAGACGAACGACTTTTCCATCTTTCATAATTGCCTCGTGAATAACTACCGGAATGCCCTATGAGTAGGTGGGGATGAACTATAGTCGGTTCGTCTATACCCTTGCAAAGGAAAGCTGCCAGGTACTCTTTGGCGGTCTTGTATACCATGAGAAGTGTCTTCAAATTCACTTTTTAAATTAAGAAAATATAAATTATCAACATTCTCCACAATATTCAGAAGATATTTTTCCGTATTTTCTTTTTAATAATTGATATCAATATTGTATTATAGCGCTTAAACTTGAGAGTTGGAAAATAAAAAATGTATGTTAAGAAAAGATTTGAATACTCCCCTACATTTTTGCTTCTATTGGAACACAGGATTCCTTTTTTTGTGGAACTACCATTAACGTCTGGGAATTTTCATAATAACATTGAGAATATTCATTGAAGAAATTATTGCTCGGTACCTTTCTTGAAAATTACGTCATACCTGCTGGTACCTGCCAATTCGATTTTCAAAATACTTAAGCATATTTTCCAAGACACCTATTAGCTCAAAGGGGAAATATATCACATACCATGCAATAATTTAATGAATTTTGCTAACTAACAAGATGAAGTACCTGCATTTCGTAAGTTAAGAAAGCGAGATTGTCCGTTAACAACTGCATGATAAGGGTGCTATCCTTGTATAAATCCTCTCCTTAAGTGTTCAGTTCAATAATAGCTTCCTCAAATGTCTATAAAAAAGTAAATGATATATCCGAATCAGTTCACTAATTTTAAAAATCAAATTTGGTAGTTATTTTTATATGCAAAAGAACTAAAAATGAATAAAGTGAACCTCTTGTCGAACTATAAAGAAATGTCTACGTAGAACCGACATTTATCTGTTTTAGGCAGTTGCAGAAAACACTAAAAAGTTTATGAGCCTCAAGTCTGCAACTCAATTTCTGATAATGGTAGACTTCAATAAGAAGTTATTCATCTAAAAACTGGGACAAAGTTCATCATGCAATTGGTGAAAAGAATTAATTCTACCCATACCTGTATTCTATATTCTGGTGCTTCAAGCAAAAAAAATTAATGTGTGCCATTCATTGTTGATGTAGTATTCTATTACCACAGCCACATGGTCAAATATCCATATACTAAATTCACAAAGCTTAATAGTTGCCACAAATTTGGTCATGTTATTTTCAAACTATTTAAGCGAACACCACTCAGAAATGTACCTTTTTTCTGTTTTTGAGAAGTCATTTTTTTCTTGTAATCAGTAAACGAAAAAGTCATTTCTATCCTCAATTTATCACTGGAACACATAATAATGATAAGAACCTCTAACTTTTAGTGAATGGAGCATCTAATTCCACACAAAAGTGAGAAGTCCTTTCACTCTCATGATGAGATATTCACAATCACCTCAGATTGCATTAGCGGATAGATCATCTCTTACTCTATGCACTATATAGTTTCAATATACTTGGGATTATTATTCATTTGCTACACTTTCACCCGAATGACCCTAATGTTAAAATACTCGATAAACCATAAACTCTTCACATGCACACTTTTTTTAGAAGAACTCTTCACATTCATACTTCTGCAACACGAGAAAACACCAGAGGATCTTTGGTACTTTGCTCCACAGCTAAAAACATATCATCAAAATAAATTCTTATTATGATTTAGATGATTAGATTGAGGGGTTGCTTCATCTGTTAATCAAGTGGAACACGAATTCACAAATATAAGGATTTGAATCATAATTAGATCAAAGCATATTAACGTGAGCAGATTTCTTCCTAGATAAGATTTATTTATCTTCCGATAACAAACTCTTGTTTCTTTATTTTCTAACCGAAAGAGTTACGCCTAATGTACTTCTTGTATTAGACCTGTCCCAAAAAATAGATGAAAGAAAACTTAAATTTTTTAAAATACTTTTAACACACCAAAGCTAATATCTTCTGTTTAAGTACTATAACATATTTTGATGACATTTGTAGCTAAGATTCTAAAATAGATAGTAGCAATATATAAAATGTAAGCATATGTAGATATGCATTCAATGCACAAAAAATCTGCGTGTAAGGTTGACGGGAAGGTGAAAAGATTTAGGTAAAGATCCAAGAGAGAAAGAGAAAGTTTTAACGTAAATGAATATTACACCTATTTTCACAAATCCAATACATGTATTAGGGACATAATAAATGAAGTTTATAACTGTTCAATTACCCATTAAATGGAGCCGAATTTGTAATACAACTTTTGTTTCTTTTGGTACAATTGACTTGTGCTGTGTTGGTCCTCTTGTTGGCTTATATATATGGTTAATGTTTAACACATTTAGATATTTAATAACTGCTCCCTCAAACTCTAATATAGTAAATTGTTGGGATCTTTTATATAGTTCAAAATAAGTAATTTTTAAAGTTCAAGAGTGTATTAATTATTTTAGTGTTTTTTGCTGATTTATCCTTTTTAATGATGTTTTAACTACATACTTTACATTTTCGAGAAGACAACTCTTTACTTTTAAGAACTTGGAACGAATAAAAAGGGGAAATATTAAAAAATCACCCTTTAATTTATGTCTTAAAATATCTTTCTTAAAGCTTGTGTCACACCTCAAAAACGCTTATATTGGACTAGAGGGAATATTACAGTAATAAAATTCACATTTGCACAACAACAAATCCAGTATAGACGTACAAAGTGGGTCTAAAAAGGATATTATTGTAGGCAGATCTTACCTCTACCTTAGAGGTAGAAAGGTGCAGAGGTTACTTTTGATAGATTTTTCAGCCCAAGATTAAAATAATCTAGAAAAATATATAATGAAGCGCAAGAGAGACAATTATAGATAGTAAAAGAAATAACAAATAGTAACAGGACAACATACGACAAAATATAACTATAGTCAAACTATACGAAACAACAGATAGTAACATAAATCGAAGAACATAAAACTACCAAGAGTAAATCTACGACTACTAGCAACAAAAACAAAATAATGCACTCCTACCTACTAGTGTGAACACACTCCCTTCTAATAGCATTCCATCCTAATTCAGGTCCTCCAATTCCTATCTAAGGTCATGTCCTCGATAAGCTGCAACTGTTCTGTATAATCACCCTAGATACTCCTTCAGTCTACCATTACCTCCCCTGAATTCAATTATGGCCAACCTCTAACACGTTTGCATTGGAAAATTTGTGCATCTCCTCTTCACATGCCTGAACCATCTGAGTCTCACTTGTTGCATCTTTTCTTCCACAGAAGTCACTCCTATTATGACTTGAATATCCTCATTTTTAATCCTATCTCTCTAGTATACTGACACATCTATTGTAACATCCCCACCAAATATTTTCATCTTCTAAATGTGAGATTCTTGATGGGGTCAACACTCCACCTCACACAGCATAGGCGATCTAACTACCACTTTGTACGACTTGTCTTTAAGTTTAAAGGGAACATATCACAAAACACTCTGAATGCTTGACTAATTTCATCCACCTTGCATCAAAATAGTAAGTGATATCCTTGCCAATCTCTTTATTTTTCTGGACAATAGACCTAAGATACTTGAAAATACCTATCTTTTAGGTTGTGTATCAAAGCCTCACTTTAACATTAGCCTCATGTGTCATATCACAGAACTTGCACTCTATGTATAGTTTTGATCTACTCAACATATACCCTTTAGACTTCAGGGCCAGTCTCCAAACCTCTAACTTAGCGATAACTCCGTTATGAGTCTCGTCAATCAAAATTTTGTCATCTATAAATAACATACACCAGGAAACCTTTTTTTGTATTTGTCACATCAATGTCCATCATCAAGGAAATAATGGTTGATATCTGAAGCTTATAATTTACAATTGTTTGAAGTAGTTTGAAAATATGTCTAATATATACAATAGACGACTTTAGTTTTCAATTATAGCCAAAACTCATTATAATGTTACATTATAATGACATTTCACTATAATAACAAGAATTTTTCTAGAATCGATTTTCATGTTATATTTTACTTTGTTATAACAACATTCTACCTACAATAACACTGACATGCATTATAACAATACCTTCTTTATAAAATTATCCCTTTATAACAGTCATATTTAAATATTATATAATAATATTTTATAAAAAATATATTATACATAAAATAAATTATTAAAATATTTATAATAATTATTATTAATATCATGGACATAGTAAATTTCAAGTAGTAATATCTCAAATGAAAAAAAAAATATATTTAAATAATGTTCATTAGTTATGGTACAAGTAGTTATTGAATTAGTAATATATTGGGCTTGTTTGGGTGGGAAATGTTATCTCGAGATTAGTTATTCCACCATATATATTGGATAACTTATGCCATCACTTTGGTGTAAATGATAGGATAAATAATCTCGAAACTAACTAATACCTCACACCAAACATGGGATAAAATAGTCCTTCATTTATCCGAGGACTATTTATTCCTTATACCTCACACCAAACTACCCCTTATTCTTTTAAATGGTTAATAAGGAAAACTTTTTCTCTGACAGTACACATTAAGTGACGATTAAGTAACGTGCACCTATGGATAGTAAATATAATCTTCCACTGATAAAAAGGACACTCTTCTGGCAACTTTTGCACTTTCTGAGAAATCAACAGTAATTTTGATAGATATTAAGAGAATAGTGACTCCAAAGAATGGGTTTCCTATACCATTGCCACTCATCTAACAATCTCAGCGGATGCAAAGGGCAAGCTGCTGATTTAAGGCACACCAAGCTCTGACGAAGGCTAAACCCATTAAAAATGAAACTTCCTATGATAACAATGTCGGATCCATCTTCAAAAAATGTAGGTGTGTCATGACCTAATTTCTCAGGTCATTATGACACCTACTATAACCTACCAATAGGTAAGCCAACCCATAGTCCAAAACTACTAGTAATGGACTACTAAGAGAAATAAAGGAAGAATGCAAAATAAATAAAGTAAAAAGGCTAAAATACACAAGACAGTCTCAAAACCTGGTGGAATCAGTACAAGATCTTCTAATGTACTAAGATTACAAAATGAAGTACAAAATAAATATACTGGTACAACTCATCTCTAGATACAACATAGAGATTAGTCTAGTGCATAAGAGGGAGCATAGTAATACTCTGAAAACCATGAGCTCACTCTAAGTCGTCGAACCATAATTGCTCGGCACAATACACACAACAATGATAAGAACCTGTACTATGATCTGCAAGCTACAGAAGTGTAGTATGAGTACCAAAGATGCTCCAAAGATAATGCAAATATACATAGCATGCAAGCAAGAATGTAAACTATGCTCAAATATCTAGGGAACTAACATAGTAAAGATAAGGAAGAAATAAGGATAAAATATCCTATTCTAGCCAAACGCAGGAACCTAAGCACTGTAACGCTAACCCATAAACAAATAAAGAGCAGATGAAAGATATATCATAGTATCCAAAGTCAAGGAAATATAACATGAACACATAAAGGAAGGGAGAGATATACGGTAATACCATAATTACATATATAAATGTACGTACATAAACAAGGCTAACCCAAAGATACAACCTAAAGTAGTCATACTAGCATATTAAGGCCTCCTAATTATAATATGAACTAGTTCCAACATGGTTAGGGTCTCTAATACATACATCTAAGCATGAGATAATTATTCATGAAAAAGCAACTATAAAGAAAAAAAATCAGAATCATACCTCGACTCTCAATACCATTATAGTAATCAACCTGTCACAAACTAATCATAATAATAATAACGATATAAAATAATCGTCTATCCTGAACAAACAATACCTAAATTGAGCCCCATTACCCGAAAGGTCTAATCAACACACACAACATACTGCAAACAATACTCATCACCTATACATATGCAACACCCCATAAGGCTGATAGATATAGGCACATACGAATGATAGGCAATGTGCATGCAAGGAAGAATGTAAAGTAAATCTATAATAATATAACTAATCTAAGTACCATAAAGTAACCCACTGTATCCACTTCCTCCAGTTCGATGGCTCACAAAGGTAGGACCTACGATGACCTTTCTTCTACAGCCTAACGACTCATGAATGAAGAGGCCCCTAGGGGGTTCAAGAGTACCCGTATACGCCGACCTGGTACCGATCTAGAATTTTCAATAAACATCATTATCATCAATTTACTCCAGTACCAGAGATACATATACAAATGCATGGTCTAACATCGTGCTAAAAGAGTGTAAGTCCATAAATCCACTGCTCGGGTTAAACTTTGGGACTAAATTATTATAGAAATATAGAAAGGATCAAAATCTCTCTCGACTGAGGTAAATAGTAGTAGCAAAATCATGGACCTAAATCTGTCTCGATCAAATCTCTAAAATATTTTTTTTAGCTTTAAATACTTATAAGTTGTTCATTAGGATGGTATGATTCTCGTTATAAAAGAATCTATTTTAAAAGTGAAAAGTGAGAATAAATCCTTTTTTAGAAAAATATAGTAGTAAAATCATATTTTAGTTGGAATCGTACCATTTATATTTTTAGTGAACATGAATGCACCGAATCTATGCATGCCATCACCATATCCAAGCAATACTATTATAAGAATCTTAATGTCTATAAACTACGATCACGTCTTTTACAAAGATAAAATACTTTTTAGAATCCAACTAATATCTTAATCCTGGCCTTGGGCCCAACAATATATCAAACATAACATAACATAATCTGGGAAAAACTATCATAATCCACCGAGTAACATAGTAAAAATTATACTCAAGGTCCATTAAGTCTCAACTATTCCTAACATGAAAGCAACCTAGAGTAATAGGATCCTAGAAGCATAACAATTATTTCACCTTAAGAGTAAATTCACCTGTCTAATACCCAAATTCATAGTTTAGGCTAAGTTATAGTTTTCTACCCACAATCACACCCTAACATCCCTATCTAACATGCAACATATATAATACACTATCTCATGAAGAAGTAGATAGAAGACTACCTTGATGTCGAACTACAATTCTTATGCCTTTGCTCCACGATTATAAAATATTGCCACACTATCAAAATCATAATCTACATCTCATTAGGAGTAAAATGAGACCTATATTGCTATATTAAGGGTCGGGTCAAAACTCGAGTCAAGAATGGGCCTGTGAAGCCTACAAATAAAATCCAAAATTTAATACGTCACGAGGTTCCTCAAATGAAAAGGAATATGTGATCCAAAGTTGAGCACAAATAGAATGTAAATCGGGTCTCAAATCAACCCTTAAAGTTTAGAAATTCAAAACGTAATTTCTAAGAATTTACCATGAATTATGATGGAAATTGAAGGAAAAATAATAGGAAATAACCAAGGTGAATTAGGATAACTTAGCCTAGCGTCTATGGACAATTTCTCACTTTTTTTCTCTTTGAGCTTTTAATTTGGTGTGAAAATAATGGAAAATTGTGAGGGGAAAAAAGGGATAAATAGACACCAGGTGCTGCTTATGCATCTCCACGATTTCTTAAGTGATCTGGCAATGCTAGTAGGTATTGCTTAAGTGACTCTTATGCCGCTTAAGCGATGCCCGTTTAAACTGACACAATCATCGCTTAAGCGGCCCTTGACCAAATGGTCAAGGTCGCTTAAGTGATCCTATGTTGCATAGCAAAGGTCGCTTAAGCAGTATATGATTGCTTAAGCGATTGCATCAGCAACCTGATGCACCAGATTTTTTTTGAGTCCAAATGAACTCTGATCAGGTGATCGAGACTCGTTTGGAATCCCGTGCATGCAAACAAAATATGCTATCATATCAAATTCGACATTTCGAACTCATTGGAGCCATTAAAACGTTCATCTAAGAACTTTTTGACTATGTGTGGGGCTTGCAACTATAGTTTTTTTCCACATAATCCGGCCAATAGACCAAACAAGTATGAAAGCCTCAAAACCTAAACCAGGGTCCCTCCGAGGTCATTTACTAGAATTTTTAGCCCTAGACCAAATCCTAAATAGCGAAAGCTCCAAAAAAAAAAAGCCTAAAATCCAAATGAACTATCTGATAACCAAATCGACAGTTTCGACAAGTCATATATGACCTATAGTCGCTGTGGAGAGGCTCAAAATATCAAAAATACATGCAAATTAAGAAAATAACCTGAAGGGTCATTATAATATCCACTACTAAAAGGACTTTCGTCTATTAAAGTCAAATGGATAAAAGAAGCACAAAAGCTAAAAGGGGTGAGAACTGGGCCCACATGCTCCGAGCACAACTTCTGAAATAACCTCTAAGAAGAAATGGTGCTTCCAAGGGATTTTGCCTTATGTATCCCTTTTTTACACCAACTTACTTTCTTCATTTCTCAAATAACCAAAACTCAACCTTAACTACTAACCGGTCTCCAAGGGAATCGTGGAACGCTAATGCGCACAAATTCAAACCACAACACACTGACACCATACCATTACTAGCACAATCAAGAAAAGACTCATCCAATCTAAAGGCAGACCAAGGCATGAACTATGCAACAAATTCCAATATCCCAACATAACTTTTTTTGCCTTTCTAAACCTGCTGTCCACTCCAAACTAAGTAGAAAGTCACCTAAGTCCTCTCTGCGAAACTCCATCATACTAACCTTGAATAACTAAAGTTGATCCACTAAAAATCCAAATAAGAATAATCCCATAAGGAACTACCTAGGCACGGAAAAAGAAATAACCATCTGAAATTATACGAATGCTATAGCTGGTCCAAATAACCATCAAAACTAAAAGCTAGGAGTCTGAAGCACACATACTCATCACGGAATGATCCACTCCAGGATATCCCATCAATTGAGGATGAAACAATGATGAAATAACTCAAGCATACTCCTCCTGCTATGTAGATCATCCAAAAATCACAATGATAACTGAAGCCCGAGGTCCAAGTTGAAGAAACCAATACTATGTCCATGGGCTATCATCTGAACACGTATTAACCACAATCAATCTAAACTAAAAAAGACTGAATAGTTACACCATGGAGTAGGTTTAGCTAACCTATAGATTTAATCCCAACTAAGGCAAATCTGAAAGCGAAGGCTGCACCTAATCTCTACAACTTCAAGTTGAATCCCAACACCAAGGTTGAATCGCCCTATCTTAAGTATCCAAACCAAATTATAGATGAGTAAGCATCTATACTCCAAATCCGACATAAACTCCAAGTCGCTATTCCAAGGCGTCAAAACTGAGCCAACAAGTCTAAACTAAGGCCAAATACTCAAATTGACCTTACTATCCCAATTAGACATATCCTTATTGGATCATGCCAAAGCCAAAATCTAAATGTATATGAAGAACAAATTCACAACAAAGGATAACTCATCGACTGAAAACACAAGCAATCACCTCCAAATCTGCTGGAAGGGATAAACCATCAAAATATACTCAAGAACTTACTAAGGCTGCAAACCACACTAGTCATAGGCAAAACTCTGGCGACTTGGAGAAATTCATCCATAGCCAAAAAATGATCAATCCAAGACTCCATCCCGATAATAAATACCTAATTCATAAACCTGGGAAATGGTCACAGGAAAAATCACCTATCTCCAACTCTTTAACTCTACTTAGAACAAGAACCACTCATAGCAAGAACCGAGTATTTGATCCCACTTTAATACAAAAAGTAAACCATCATTGGGAGATGAACCCAACAAACCTGAAACATAAATCCAAGACCTCTCAACATCAATAGCAAGATCACTATCAACAATGAACTAGACAAATCAGAAGAACAAACCCTAAATTGGTCAACTCATGAATGGGATACATAACCCAATTGACAACTCTAGAACCATAATAGAACCATGGAAGGTCGAGTTACCTTCACTATTATCATCCACTCCAAATCAATCTAGCATACCCAACAGAAGAGGAAAAACAACCAACCTCACTGCTATAAGAGAGAAATTATCCAACCAAGCTAGCCACCTAAAGTAACAAATAAGAACTGCTAGGAAGAAAAATTCTAACTAAATACTGCTAGTTTAGCCATTTACCGAGAGAGGATCGATAAACATCAAAATATAACAATAATGAAAACAATAATATGAACATTAGTATAAAACATAGCTGGTATCCAAAAATAAAAATAAACAACAAGTACCACCCAGGTCCATAAGAAGGATAATATGCTAAGGTAAATGCGATTCAAACCAAAATGCTACACCCATAGAGAAAATATCAACATTGATTTACTCCATCCACTACTAAAAGAGATAATTAATGGGGGTAGTCACTTGATCATGAAATCTATAAAAGGGAAGACAACAATCAATATAAATCTACCAAGGCATATTATCATTGATGGGTGATAATACTCAACTTGCACGTCAATTTAAGTGTAAGGCGATTGTCATCAATATATTTACTCAACTTTGAGCTGAGGTTGAATCCATGAGAAACAATGTAAGTGGCAATCAAATCAGCTTGAAATAGATAAAACTTGCTAAAATTTAAACCTTTAATACAAATATGTAAAAATTAAGGGGTTTGAGTGAGTACCAAAACTAATGTTTATTTACAAACTTTTAAAGGACTAATTCAGGGCTATAAATAATTAGAGTGTAATCAATTAAGCACGGATCTTGGGGTTATGTATTACTAAGGGAAGCTAGTATGTGGGTACAAGAGAATGAACTTTAATTTCTAGCTTGAGCATATGAGGGTAGGCTTGGTTAGAGATTTCGGTACTAGCCTTTCAACAAAGCACCAAATTATCTCCATGGATTCTTTTAAATTCCTAGTGAGTGTGGTCAAATAAATATCACAAAGCCTTAATTTGGCATACCTATTTCTAGGATGATGCCTTAGACATAGCCATTCCACAATCTATGCTTCTTTCTCAGACAATAAAAAAAGAATAGCTAGTATCTAAGTTATTGTTCACAAGGGCTCATGTCACCTACAACCCCTCTTTTAAGGATAATTGAAGGATCTAGGTTACCCACATCCCTTTGTCAAGGATGATGTGGGTATTAGGAGATTTAAGGATTTCACCAATAAATTCTATGTTACAATCAAGCATTTGTAAAACCCATCAACATGAGCTAATAATTGAAGCTAACAAATGCAACCCATACACTTTCACCTTATTCTAACATAAACCCAAGAGGAAGAACTAGCTACTCATAAGATAAATAAGCAAAGATATACCCACAATATACATTGATTTGATTTATGAAATATTAAGTGAATGTTACTTCAAACTTTGAACTTCATCAAATCTTCAATGGGAGTATGCTAATCCTTCACTTGGAATTTACTCCAATGTATTATTCATCCAAAATTAATACAATAATTGTCCTCCAAAAATGGAAACTAAGGAGTTGACATAGTTCTAATAATTGGGAAATTTGGGAACAGTTGTGTGCATTTACACCTTTACCCTTGGGCTGTTATTCTGCTAGGCCGCCATCGCGGGAGTTTGTCCGCGTTCATGGATATTGTGACCTCAGTCAGAGCCACGTAATTGCGGTATATTATTCTTTTTGACTGACCATGATTGCGATCCTCTAACCACAATTGCAGTAACTGAGGCTACGTTCTGCTCCAGGTCTTTAAACTGCACACTTTTTCCTTCTTTTGATATTTTTTATCTCGCATCCATATAATTTCTTCTCATTACCTATGTGCCTGTAAATGTGGATATTAGTGCATTTAATCACAAATATGTCTCACTTATTCATTAAAAACATGGTAATGTGCACTAATGTTGAATGCGAATGGGCGGCAAATTTAGTACTCATCAATACCCCTAACTTAAAGCTTTGCTTATCCTCAAGCAACATTAGCTCTTAGAACGAGACAATGCACATTTATGCCTACATAAGATTACCCAATGATCTCAATGACATCAAGCTTAGTTACTACCTCAAGTAGCTCTTAAAACATGGGCAAAACTATTCTCCTAATACCTTTCAACATAAAATGCAATAATGAAGGATGCAAAAGACTTTAAAGAGCAACAATGCGACAATCACCGATACTCTAGAAGTGACTCACTTTTTGACCTTAACTGCACTATACTTCTTTTGCCTCAATTTTTAGAAGATGATAAAATCACCCACCTCAACTTGTTAACATGCCTCCTCATAAGAAAGAAAATTCCACACACCAAGTTATCAAATGTGTAACAAGGAATTTAAGTGCAAAAACACTCTCTCTATTAAGAACTCTCTATGCTAGTAAGTTTCATACCATAGGCTAGCCCCAATTTTCAATTGCCACTACAATGTAAGTAAATAGTTAAAGATCTCGAA
Organism: Capsicum annuum; assembly: GCF_002878395.1. Classification (NCBI taxonomy): domain Eukaryota; kingdom Viridiplantae; phylum Streptophyta; class Magnoliopsida; order Solanales; family Solanaceae; genus Capsicum; species Capsicum annuum. The sequence goes on from NC_061115.1 coordinate 47,789,464, forward strand.
GGGCTTTTTGAGCTTGTAACGTAAGTTTGGGGTAGGGTAGAATATTATTTAGGCACAAGGCTATACCCTTCTTGAACATCTACATCACACTATTTAATAAAACTCTTGACTATGGACCACTTTTTTTTCTTTTCACTTTCTAAACATACGCCTACATGTATTTCCTTGGTTCACCAAATTTCTTTCATTTCTTTTTCTTGCACTCTTTGTGCTTCTCTTTCCTTTGTTGGATACTTTTTTTTTCCTTTTTTCATTTGTTCTCAATACTTAAGATCATAGTCACTCACTTACAACTTTGTGTCCCAAAGTTATATCTTTCAAACATCATCACCCCCAACTTAGGCTTTTAGCTTGAAGTTGCAATTTTGAGTCAAGGAGGGTAGGGTTCAAAAGAGAGATAAAAATTAAAAGGCTCACGGCTTACAATGTGTTTGCCAAAGAAAGGTCTAAATGCTCAAAGTGGGTGACCAGGGATAAATTCTATGCATGGGTAGTCTTTTTAGGCTAAGTGTTCTTCCAATGTCACAAAGATGGTCTAAGATCATCTCACCAACCAAATACAATCTAAAATTTTCCTTGAGAGACTAATGGGGAAAGTTCTACATGACACAAGTATAAATGAGATTGATACAAATAAACTCACCACATATGGCACATAAATTTGTTAAGGGGGCTCAATTGCATCTCCCACTAGAGGCAAAAATGGAGTATCTATCAATTTTTGCAAGCCAAAATTTTTGGAGTCACAAAAAGAGAAAAAGTTTTGTTACAAGGTTTTTCACGTCCATGCCCTTGATTTATGAAAAATTTTGGACGGAGGGGGTGTTCACTATTGCATTTGCACCACACATAATTTTCTAACCAAGGAAATAATCCAAGACTTTTCCTCACACTATAGATTTCATACGGGCAAACCAACCATATGACTACTCAATTTTTGCCATAGATAAGAATGTGATCCCAAATTTGAAATGCCATAGGTACTCATATTTTCCTTGCATTTGTGACTTTAATGCCACGGGTACTCAAACTTTCCCTGCATCCAAGTCTCAAAACCTAATCACAATGAGTTTTCCTTAAGAATGTTGTCACTCAATCTATCATAGGAAAAGGCTTGCCCAACATCATTATTAAAAGAAACAGAAAACTAAAAATGAAAACAATTAACTCTCTAAATTTCCATGCTTTGTGTGAACTAAATTAATGTATTGCAAACCAACAAGTATGTATAGGTGCAAGGCTACAACCTCCACTATAAGATTTGTAGTGACCTCACTACATAACCAAAAAGTATAAGGAGGGTAAAAGGGATCCATGAAACCACATTGATAACCATGTTGAAAGCTTAAAATAGAGTTGCAATCGCAGTATGATCGATACAATTGCAACACCACGATCATGATCCTTAAGTTGCGATCCCGACACCTGAGGCATTATTTTCCCCTATTTTCCTGCTTGGCTGCCATACTTCTAAACTTGGTTTCTCCCTATTTTTGGTCTCCAACCCGCCTAAAGTATCTATAAAGCACTAAAATTTTGTGACTTATTCAAAAATAAATAATGTAAAAATGAAAACAATGGGTAGCCTCCCATCAAGTGCTTGTTTTAACATTGCGGAATGACGTCTCTTAAATCATCATTTATGTCTCCACTTAGAGGATTTAAATTAATTCCCCAAATTTTGATCAATACATCTTCGTGGCACTTGGGTCTGAGGCGAGTGTGCAACGATGCTACTTTTATCACGCCACTTTAAAGACTTGAATCTTTTATCCAACCTTACATCAAATTTTAAATAGGCTCGTTGGGTATTGGTGAGGACATAAAAAATCCACTTGTTACATCTAGAGTTTTGCATTTGTTGACCTTCAAGTGGTGTGCTCCTTTTTGCTCTTTCAGAATGGGAAACTCTAAAATGTAGGGATTTTGCTTCTCACATCTAAAAATAATCATTTGCTTAGGTGGTTCAACTTTTATCACATCTACCAAGCATAATGTTGAAAAGTAGTTTGAGTCAGGTCTTCTCCCTAATTTCAGAGTTGCATCCTTCTTCACATTCTTATCCTGAAATGGACTAGAGCCTTCATAAAGGATTTGCCTGGCCTCTTCTTTTGACTCTAGTAACATTTTATCATTTTTGGCATCATCTCATATGTTTGGTTCAGTTGGTTAGGAAACCATTGAGGGTTCTTCACAATCAAGCTCACCATCCATGACATAGCTTGATATTTTTCCCTTATTCTCCTCATTTAGAAGATTAGGTGTATTCATATACTTGAAAGATCGACGCTCTCACCCATTTCTTTTTTTTTTCACTCTTCTTTCCAAATGCCACCATGGATTGATGCAAGTCATACACATCCTCCTCTAATGTAGTTGCCCGATCTAAAAAAGTTTGAAGTATTGCTTCAAAACTATTGTACCCGGTATTTTGTTCTTCTTTTATTGCATCATGAGACCTATCAAAATCATAAGAAGAACTAGCATTTGGGTTAGGATAACAAGGGGAGAGGGAATTTGGACAATTACTCCAATGTCCATCCCGACCACCATACAAAGAACAATCATACTCCCAATAGTATCGAGATGGTGCACACGTCTCTTCCCGAGGAGAATATCTGTAATCTCACCAAAAGTGTGGTCCTTCACAATATGGACATGGATCATCAAGATAACATTTCCAACCACCAAACTCACATTTATTCTAAGATGCCATAGTAAGAAGTAAACAAACACAAAAATCTACCTAACACAATAAGGAAAAAAAATCACTAACAAATATTAACATGTTTGAATCAAAGCAAGTAAGCTAAAATTCCAAACTAACTCAATACGCCAAATTATTTCCCAGCAACGATGTTATTTTTGATAACGCCCAACTTACATGTTAATTTAAGTGTAAGGCAATTATCGTCAATATAGTTACCCAACTTTGAATTGGGGTTGAATCCACGAAGAACAATATAAGCGGCAATCGAATTAGCTCGAAATAGATGAAACTTGCTAAAATTTAAACCTAGAATACAATATGTAAAAGTTGAGGGGATTGAGTGAGTACCAAAACTAATATTCATTTACGGACTTTTAAAGGACTAATTCGGGGCTACGAATAATTAGAGTGCCATCAATTAAGCACGGATCTTGGGGTTATATCTTACTAAGGGAATCTACTATATGGGTATAAGACAATCAACTTCAGTTTTTTTTGAGCATGTGAGGGTAGGCTTGGTTAGAGATTTTAATACTAGACTTTCAACTAAGCACAAAACTATCACCCACAGATTCCTTCAAATACCTCATGAGAGTGGTCAACTAAACATCACAAAGCCTCAATTTGGCATCCCTATTTCTAGGATGATGCCTAAGACATAGCAATTCTACAATCTATGATTAATTCTAAGATAACAAAGAGAGAATAACTAGTATCTAAGTTATTATTCATAAGGGCTCATGTCACCTACAACCCCTCTTTCAAGGATAGTTGAAGGATATAGGTTACCCATATACCTTTGTCAAGGATGCTGTAGGTATTAGGAGATTTGAGGCTTTCACCAACAAATTCCATGTTACAATCAAACATTTGTAAAACCTATCAACATGAACTAATAATTGAAGTTAACAAGTACAATCCACAGACTTTCACCTTATTCTAACATTACCCCAAGAGGAAGAACTAGCTACCTATAAGATAAATAAGCAAAGATATACCCAAAATATCTATTGATTTGATTTATGAAAGACTATGTGAATATTACTTCAAACTTCAAACTTCAACAAATCTTCAATGGAAGTTTGCTACTCCTTCACTTGGAAGTTACTTCAATGTATTCTTCACCCAAAATTAATACAATAATTGTCCTCAAAAAATGGAAACTAAGGAATAGACAAAGTTTCAATAATTGGGAATTGATGGATGATGTCCAAAAGATAGGGTTTGAGTCTCTTAAGTAAATTTAGGAACAGTTCTGTGCATTTACATCTTTGCCCTTGGGCTGTTTTTCTGCTAGGCCGCGATCGCCGGAGTTTGTCCACGTTTGCGGATCTCGCGACCGTAGTTAGAGCCATGTGATCGAATTATATTGACCTTCTTGACTGAACGCAATTGTGGTCCTTAGACTGCGATTATGGTAACTAAGGCTATGTTCTGCTCCAGGTCTCCAAACTGCACTTCTTTTCTTCATTTGATCTTTTTTAGCTTGGATGCATATATTTTAATCTCATTACCTATGTGCCTGTAAAATATGGGTATTAGTGCATTTAATAACAAATATGTCTCACTTATTCATTAAAAACATAGTAATGTGCATGAATGTTGAGTGTGAGTGAGTGGTAAATTCATCACTCATCAATGGGTATGTGAAGCCCAATACACATAAATTAAAAAGTAAAGGCAAGAAATAAAAGTGTACCTATTATAGAAAAATCTAAAGTCACATGCCTAATGGGCCCAAACGAAGAATGGATCTGAATGGGTCTAAATTTGGACTAACTGTTTGAATCACCAACTGTTTCACTAAGAGCACTACCTTTGATTGAAGGTACCATAACACTATGAGACTAATCTGAATAATTAATAATTCCATGATGGGGATACTCTCAAGATGAGTGACCGATCTCTCTACAGTCGTTGCAAATCCCTAAAGCCCTAACCTGGCAAGAGACACGAGCAGACCCTGACTGGATGACAAACTAATGCCATGGGCACTCCCTAATGAAATGACTATCCTTCCCACAATCGTTACACATCTGAGGAACTCTAGGCTGTCAAGGAAGATATACTAGTTATTTCTAAAAAACCCACTCACGTCTAGGGTACTCTCTAGACCAATGTCCCATCTCGCCACAACAAAAACAAGATCCTAGAATATGCCAAGGTACTGCCCCTCCTAATCTAAAATAACCACCATAGCCTAAAGACCCATACCAGAAACTCCATAAGGTCTGATGAGAACTCTTCCTGCTATGACCACCTTAACTAATTTGAGATCCACCTATAGTCTGAAACACTACCTGCATAGAACCGATAGGCTGCAAGTGAAGCTGACCTCCACTGGGAGGATCCTCATTCTGAGATGGGATACCAATAACACTATACTGATGATATGGCCTCCTACTGCCACCTCTATAAGTCTGAATACATGCTCTCACCATGGACCTCACATGATTAATGACCTAAGAGAAGGAAAACCCAACTACAATCAAGTTCTCTGACACTAAATAGAGTGACAATGCTAATCCTCTAATAGATCCATGCATCATGTCATGCTCTAAAGGATATAGCATAGAAATATGCTTGGCCCACTTAATAAAGACAATCTCATACTCTAAAATTGATAAAGAACCTCGATGAACTTTAACAAATCCAACTCTACCTTGAAAACTACACGATGAACCAAATGTCATCCCTGCCTGTGATGTATCCACAAAAAGACTTGGTAGTACCAATGCTGAATCTTAAAAGGTTGAACCAATCACAGACTCTATCGGAGCCTGGGTTGACCCTAAATCCTCTAAATGATGCTGAAGATATCCGACATCTATCCTTGTATCCCTGGTACGATACTGCACAAAAGATTTAGAAACACGTGTCAAAGACTTGTCCGCATCTATTAATAACCTTACATCGTCTATCTGTGATATAATAGTGTCAATGAACTCACTTGAGGCTCATATAAATACAAACACATGATAAGGATTCAATTATTAAATTTTCTAAAAATTCCCTTTAGCCTCCTGAAGATAGGTTACGGAGGTCTTCGTACCGATTCGTAGGACTCTACTAGACACTTAGCTCTTGTACAACCACACTGATAAACCTAGCTTTGATAATAATTTGTCATGACCTAATTTCTCAAGTCAATGATGGCACCTACTAACCCACCTGTAGTTAAGCAACCCCTAGTTCGGAACTACTAGTAATGAACTACCAAGAGAAATGGTGGAAGAATGCAGAATAAATATAGTAAAAAGGCTTAAATACATAAGATAGTTCCAAAACCGGTTGGAATCAATACAAGAGCTTATAATATAATAAGATTACAATATGAAGTACTAAATGAATATACTGATACAAACCATCTCTGAATACAACATAAGGATTAGTCTAGTACATAAGAGGGAAAATAATAACACTTTAAAGGCCAGGAGCTTACCCTGTGTCTCCAAACCATAGTTGCTCCGAACGATGGAAATAACAACAATAAGAACCCGTACTATGATTTATAGGTTACAGAAGTATAATATGAGTACCAAACATGGGTACTCAGTAGGCAATTGTCAACCGATCCCTAAAGAAAATGCAAATGCACATAACATGAAAGCAAGAATGTAAACTTGGCTTAAATATCTAAGAAACTAACATAGAAAAGCTAAGGAGGCAATAAGGATAAATTATACTATTCTTTCCATACTCAGGAACCTAAGAACTATACCGTATATTATTGGCCCATAAACAAATAAAGAGCAGATGAAGGATATATAATAGTATACAAGGCCAAGGAATGGATATACTACATGAACACATGAAGGAAGAGAGGGATATACGGCCACACCATTAATACATATATAAATGTATGTGCATAAACTAAGCAAACCCAAAGGAACAACATAAAGTAGTCATACTACCATCTTAACGCCTTTTAATCATTACGAAATGAAGTACTAAATAAATATATTGATACAACTCATATCTGAATACAACATAAAGATTAGTCTAGTACATAAGAGGGAGAATAGTAATGCTCCAAAGGCCAGGAGCTCACCCTACATCTCCAAACCATAGCTGCTCTACATGATACTTTTAACAATGACAAGAACCCGTACTATGATCTGTAGGTTGCAAAAGTGTAGTATGAGTACCAAATATGGGGTACTCAGTAGGCAACTGCCGATTGATATCAGAAGATAGTGAAAATATAAATAACATACAAGCAAAAATATAACTACACTTAAATATCTAGGGAACTAACATAGTAAAGCTAAGGAGAAAATAAGGATAAATTATACTATTTTAGCCCTACTCAGGAACCTGAGCACTATACGTATATCGTTGGCCCATACACAAATAAAGAGCAGATGAAGGATATACAATAGTATACAAGGCCCAGGAATGGATATAAAACATGAACACATGAAGGAAGGGAGGGATATATGGTAACACCATTACTATAAACATAAATATTTATGCATAAACAAGGCTAACCCAAAGGTACAACCAAAAGTAGTCATACTAGAATCTTAAGGACTCCTAATCATAGTAGTAACTACTGCTAACATGGTCAGGGTCTCTAATCCATACGTCTAAACATGAGATAATTATTCATAATAAAGAAATCGTAAAGAAAAGAATCCGAATCAAACCTCAAATCTCAATTCCAAACCAATAATCAACTTGTCATCAACTAACCATAATAGCAATAACGATATAAATTAATTTTTATCCTGGGCAAACAATAGCTAAATTGAGCTCCATATCCTGAAAAGGTACAATCAGCATGCACAACATACTACAAGTAATATTCATCACCTATGCCTATGCAACCCCCATAAGAATAACAGATATAGGTGCACACTAGTGATAGGAAATACACATGCAAGGATGAATAAAAAGTGAATCAATAATATCATAAACTAATCCAAGTACTATAAAGTAAACTAGTGTATGCACTTCCTCATATTGGATGGCTTGCAAAGGCAGGACCTATGATGACTTCTCTTCTCTAGCATGATGACTCACAAACCTAGGGAATTTGAGAGTACCTATGTACACCAACCTGGTCCCTATCAAGGATTTCTAATAAACATCATCATTATCATCAATCTACTATGGTATTATATATATATATATATATATATATAGATATATATATATATGTACATATATGTACATATATATAAATGCACGGGCTAGAACCATGGTTAAAAGAGTGTAAGTCTATAAATTCATTACCCGGGGTAAACTTTGGGACTAAATCATCATAGAAATGTAAAAAGGGTCGAAATCTCTCTCAACCAAGGTAAATGGTAGTAGCAAAACCGTGGAACGGAATCTATCTCAGTAAAATCTCTAAAACATCTTTTTTGGTTTCAAAGGATCATAAGAAATTCATAAGATGGTATAATTCCTGTTATGAAAGAATCCATTTTAAAATTGAAAAGTGGGAATAAATCCCTTTTTAGAAAAAATAGTAGAAAATCATATTTTAGTTAGAATCATACCATTTATAGTTTTAGTGAGCATGAATGTATCAAAGCTCTGTATTCCATCACCAGTATCCAAGAAATATGATTATAAGCATCTAAATATCTATAAACCATGGCCACATCCTTTACAAGGATAAAACACTTCTCAGAATACAACCAATATCTTAATCACAGCCTTGGGCCCAAAAATATATCTGATATGACCATAACATAATTTAGAAAAAACCATCACAGTCCACCGAGTAATATAGTAAACATTGCACTCAAGGTCCATTAGGCTCAACTATGCCTAACATGCTAGTAACCTAGGGTAATAGGATCTTAAAAGAATAATAAGTATTTCACCTTAAGGGTCAAATCCCCGAACTCATAGTTTAGGCTAAGTCACAGCCTTCTACCCACTATCACACCCTAATATCCCTTTCTTGAATCCATCTCGAGGTTCTTAGAAGGACAAGAAACTTGTTCTCAAAATTTAAGCATAAATGGAGTATAAATTGTGTCTCAAATCAACCTTTAAAGTTGAGGAATTCAATACCTAATTTCCAAGAATTTACCATGAATTAGGATGCAAAATAAAGGAAAAATTAATGAAAAATGACCAAGGAGAGTGACACTAGCTTTCCTTAGCTTCTACAGATGATTTTCAACCTTTTCCTCTCTTTGAGCTCTTAATTTGGTATGAAAATAGTGGAAGAAATGAGGGAAAATCAAGTGGGGGAAAAAGGGATAAATAGCCTCTAGGTGTCGCTTAAGCAATCGCCCTATTAATTAAGAAACATCTGTGTAAGCAACTCCATAATCGCTTAAGTGATCTGATACTGCTGGCGGATAACGCTTAAGAAACTCCTAGGCAACTTAACCGATGTCCGCTTAAGAGGACACAGTTATCGCTTAAGCAACCCTTGACCAAAGGGTCAAGGTCGCTTAAGCGACCATATATCACATACGCAAAGACCACTTAATCAGTAATATGATCACTTAAGTAGTCGCATCAACAACTTGATGTACCAAATTTCTTTCGAGTCAAAATGGACTCTGGACAGGTGCACGAGATTCATTTAGAACCCCATGTGCACAAACAAAATACAATACCATACCAAATTTGACGTTTTAGACTCAATCAAACCATCAAAACTTTTAACAAAGATCATTTTGACTAAGTGTGGGCCCTATACCTATAGTTTTATTTTTCACATAATTCGCCCAATAGCGCAAAACGAGCTCGGGAGCATTGGAACCTAAACCAAGGGTCCCCTTAACCTAAAGTTAATGTTTCAGAGCTAATAGAACTGTCAAAATTCTCATTTGAGGTCTCTACTATAAGTTTTATCCTGATACCAAATTCTAAATAGTGAAAGCTTCAAAATAGGTAAATGAACCTAAAAATCCAAAAGAATAGTTCGATAACCAAACCGATAGTTCTAGCAAGTCATAAATGACTTGTAGCCACTGTGGGAAGGCTCAGAATGCCTAAAATGTATACAAATCAAGGAAATAACTTTACAAGAGAGAACACAAGCGGTTCAAAAGCTCATATTTACTATAGAGAGTATGCCTTCAATGAGTGAGAATTAAGTTTACAACAAAGGTAAACACCCCAGCTTCTTCCCCCCAATATAAAAAGAGGGGATTAAGGTTGTGAAACTAGACTATAAATCATTGGAACAACAAATTAGGAAGTGGGATTATGAGCTGATAGGTTATATTCTAGAGAAGAATCCCTCATTCAAACAAATGTTCAAATTCGTTTATGCTATCTAAGATTTCGTCAAAATGCGTAGGACTTTTTTGTGTAAAGAAAGATACTACATATTCAAGTTTGAGGTTGAACAGGATAAATAAAAGGTCGTCCAAAATGGACCTTACACTTTTGATTCTTGACCAGTAGTCCTTCAGTAGTAGAGGCCTGATTTTTACATGTGTAAGAGGTTATTAAGGCAGATACCACTATGTGTCAGCTTCCCAAAAATACCAATACAATATTGGTCAAGTGAAAACCGAAGTATAATTGCAAGCTATTTGGGAAAACTAGTATACTTTAATAGACTAAGTATTGAAGAAGAAAGGATCCCATATGACCGAATTCTGATTTTATTAAAGAACCTGATGGAACCATTAGAAAATGAGAGCTTGACTATGGTTGGTGGCCTGAATACATGTTAAAGTGTATGAGCATAGGTCATGATACTGGCCATTTCTATTTTAAAAAAAGATCCACCTCCAAAGTTACGTGCACATGATAAGGAGCATGCGAAGATGCAAGTAACTAATCAATGACAACCAAAGACATAACCAGTGTCTCACCCAAGACAAATCCTTTTAATAGTGGAACCAACTAATCATTCCATAATAGAGAAGAATAAGCAACTGTGCAGACACATGATAAAACTGTAGACTTGTGTGCTTTCAATTCACTAGTTTTCTAGATGACCATTCAAAAGTAAAGGGTTTCGAGTAGCCCTTAAAGCATACAACATATTTTTGGCTCCTACAACATATAGGGATAAACCAACCTTACAAGCTAAATGAACCGAATTCTTTTCTACTTACGAATAAGATAGATATATTATGATATATGGAGATAAGCTGAAACAAAGTAGAGATAATACATTTAAGAAGATCCTAGGAGATGATTGGATTGTCTACTCTTATTACTTCCATGAACCTACTGGAAAGATATGGATATGCTGGAAATAACAGACTGTAAGTGTCAGTGTCATTACTAGCAATGCACAACTAGTACATTGTCAGATTGAAGACAAGAGTTCCCAATTCTCTTACTATATAACCTTTTATGTATGGATACCATATTAACAACGAAAGGAAAGATATATTGGATTAGCTACGACTTTTACAGCAGGCCATTGTAAAACCTTGGCTCATTCGAGGGGATTTTAACACTCGTGTATCTACAAATGATAAAATTAATAAAGTACCAATTCATTAAAAAGAGGTATATGATTTTGTAGACTGCATAGAAGATATTGGTCTTGGGCATGTACACAAAAAAAGGTTGTCGTTACACATAGTGTAATGAGAGAGAAATTGAGGTGCGAGGATATAGTAGACTTAACTTTATATTAGGGAAACCACCATGGTTTGTGAAATTTTTGTCAATTCGAGGCTGTATAGGGAAACCCCAAATGCTTAGATCACTCTCCCATCACTATCAATACCAAGTTGAGTACTCAACAAGCTTGAAACCCCCCAAATAGCCGAATGTTTTACTTCAACAATAATCCTTCAAATATTTGGTTCACAAAGTTTAGGGCAACATGCATGTACCTAGGTACACTATGTACTGTCTGGCAGAGATTTCATACGATATGCATGAAGGCTAAACAGTTGAATAGAGAGCTATCTCTCGAGATTGCAAAATAGAGACACTAAGGAGCAACCTGAAAGAAGTACTAGAGGAAGCATACAACACATGAAAAAGCAGTAAGAAAAAAGTCTAGGGCTACTTGGATTGCTGTTGGAGACTCTAACAAAATGTTTTTTCATTCCCATATGAAATAAAGGTAGTCCACAAACAGAGTATCATCTATATGCAACTCACAATGAATTAGGATAGCCAAATCATACTTGATCTATCAAGTGTTTACATCTTTTTTTTTCAACAACTTCTTCTGTAGCTACGAAAATTCCATGCCTTAGCAGTGAGATAGTTAGAGATGGCCTATGCTTTGATATGGAACTAAAAGTATAAATGATTTATTTTTTAACAAAAGAGGATATTCGTCATCCTATGAACCATATTCCTTGTGATAAAGATTCGGGAATTAATGGGTTTCCTATAGAGTTTTTTCAACAATTTTTGGTATCTAATTAGAAAAAAGGCGATAAATGCAATATTGCAATTCTCTGATAATGGAAAACTATTGAAAAACATCAATTGCACCACAGTGACCTTGTTTCCTAAAACTATTACCCCAAACCTTATAAAAGAATTTCATCCTGTAGCATATTGCTCGACTATTTATAAAGTAGTCACTAGGATACTTACTGATAGATAAATCCTATGGTTGCTTTTTTGGTAGGTTGTAATGCCCCAAGACTACCCCTAGTTGTCACATGGTGCTTAGGACTATGAGTATCTCCAAATCTAACCCATGATAACTACTTAGCACTAAACCAAGATGAATATGCTTAAAACTTGAGTGGAAATTTTGATTTAATAATTTGGATTCAAGTGGAGAAACAATCTCAAAAAAGCACAATCAATTAGGCATCAACTGCAACTCATGAAAGTCAGAGAAAAAAAACTAACTAGTCTTGAAAAGTCTCTAAACATACTGAAGAGCCACTGGGACAGACCCCAGCCGACCCAAAAGGAAAACATAGAGTTTGAACTTAATCATAACTGAAAATCAGAAAGTAACCATAATATAGGCCCTAAGAACATAAGGACTCACCAACTAACGAAAGGTAGGAAGTGGTGATTGCGACTAGCCGTGCTGGGGAGAATGAACAACAAACCCTGGATATAGCAAATTTCTTGAAGAAAACTTGATTGAAGAGTCCTTGAGATGGAATTTTGAGAGGAATCCTTCCTTCTGTGTTCTTGAGAGCATAGGAGGAGAGGAAATAGTGAATTTGTGCTATGGGGTAAGGTAAAATGCTTTAGTATTAGTTGTAGGAGTATTTAGGAGGTAGCTAACTAAACTACCCTAAAAAAGTTGAAGAAAAAAATGGTATTTTAGCATCACTGCGACCATTGGCGTGGCACGCCCTTTGTGTGTTAGGCCATTGGTTTTCACATTAGGTTGTGTCTTGTCTCCAAGGCATGACCTAAATATAGACCCTTACTGTTTTGGTGTTTCTTTAGTCCTCAAAACTCATTCCAGAAGTTCCAAAATACTTCCCAATGGTCCCATTAATATTTCTAACCATAAATCAACCTTAAAATCATATAAAAATACATCGGAGCTATCAAAATAAAATCACTAAATTTGTGAGGCTTAATATTATCTCCTCTTTGGGACCATTCATCCTTAAATAAAGGTTGGAATGGGGAAAGATATATCTCATGGTGGGTTAGGCTACATACTAAATCTTATTATGCCATGCAATTGAAACAACTTACCCCAAGAATGTACATACTACTACAATGATTTACTACACAAGAACTTCATAGTTTTGACGAATATAAATAAGGGTGTCGGTGAGGAGAATAGATTTGGACAAAATTCTTACATCAAACTGGCTTAGTTTTAGGATCAAATATATGAAGATATCAATTCATTATGTCTGCCTCTGCTTCCCACGTTGCTCCTTCAACTGACTTATTCCTCCATAAAATTTTCACTAAAGCCACTTCCTTATTCCTTAACCTTCAAACCTGATGATCAAGAATTTTAACTGGGATTTCCTCATAGGACAAACTATCTTTCACTCTAATACTTTCTATGAGCAATACCAAGTATAGGTCTCTAAAACATTTCTTTAGCATGGACATATGGAAAATATGGTGAATAACGGCTAAATTTGATCGAAGATCTAGCTCATAAGCGACAACTCCAATGCACCTTAAGATTTCATATAGACCAATGTATCAAGGAATGAGAATTTTGTTCTTTCCAGAACTTATCACTCACTTTATGGGTGACACCTTCAAAAACATTCAGTCACCAATAATGAACTTTAGTTCTCTTCTTCTAACATTTGTGAATGATTTCTGATGACTTTGAGCGATTTTCAACTTCCTACAAATTGGCTAAACCTTCTCAATAGATTTGAGGATAGAGTCAAGCCCAATCAAGGTTTCCTTACCAACCTCAAATCACCCTATAGGGGATCTATACCTATGCTCATATAAAGGTTTGAATGAAACCATTTGTATACTAGCATGGTAACTTTTATTGTAAGAAAACTAAATTGGAGGTAGATGATCATCCCAATTCCCTTTGAATATGATCAAACAAGATCTCAACATGTATTTTAGAGTTTGGATAGTATGCTCAGCTTGACCACCTATCTGAGGGTGGAAGCGATACTAAGCTTTACTTTTGTACTATGACCCTTCTGGAATAACTACCAAAAGTGAGAACTAAATTGAGTACCTCATTTTGAGATGATGCATAAATAAATCCCGTAGATCCTTACTAACTTACGAAAAAATCACTTAGCATAATCTCCAATCGTATTTGATACCGTAACAGGCATAAAATGGGTTGACTTGACCATTTTATCCATGGTGACCCAAATTGAATAATGTTGACATCTAGTGTGGGGAAGTTCTATAATAAAATCCATATTGATATCCTCACATTTTAAAGTAGGTATGCGAATGTCCTAAATCACACCTCCTTTCCTTTGATTCTCAACTTTCATTTGCTGATAATTTGAACACTTAGCTACAAACTCTACTATATCCCTCCATTACACTAACAGACTTCTCGTAGATTGTGATATATCTTCTTGGCACCAGGGTAGATCAAATACTTAGAACTATGAGATTTTGGTAATATCCTTTCTCTTAACCCATTAATATTAGGAACACATAGATGACCCTGATAGCAAGGTAAACCATCTCCCCTTTGAGAGAAAATCTCCAAATGTTGCTGATGAACTAAATATATTAATTGACAATGTATAGGATTATCACGTTCTTTTTCCTCCAAATCTTATATATGAGATGACTCTGAACCATTTAGAACCATCACCCGACCATTAACTGTATCATGCGGACGAACTCCCAATCGAGCTAGTCTATGCACTTTTTTAGCCAACTTCTTATTGTTTACAATACATGCTACACTACCTATGGACAATCTACTTAAGGTATCAACCACCACATTTGCGTTACCCTAATGGTATAGCACATTCATGACATAATTATTTACCAACTTCAACCTCCTTCTCTGATGAAGATTTAACTCCTTCTGTGTGAACACATATTGGAGACTCTTATGATCAGTGAAAATATCCATATGCACTACATATAAATAATGTCTATGAATTTTTAAGGAAAACACAACTACTGTTAATTCCAAATCATGAGTCAAATAATTCTTACCATGATTCTTAAGTTGTTTGGGGGTTATAAGCTATCACTCTTCCATTTTGATTCAAAACACATCCTAACCCAAATCTGAAAGCATCACAGTACACAACAAATGCATCTAACCCATTTGGAAAAGCTAATACCGATGCTGAAGTCAATCTACCCTTCAACTTTTGAAAAATTTTCTTGTACTTGTCTGACCAATGAAACTTCACCTTTTTTATGTCAACTTGGTAAATGGTGTAGCTATTAAGGAAAAACCCTCAACAAATCTCCCGTAATAGTTGGCTAAACCCAAAAAGATCCTAATATCAAATGGTGTAATGGTCCTAGGCCAACGCTACACCGCATTCGTCTACTGAGGGTCTACATGAATACCTTCACCCAAAATCACATGCCCCAAAAATAGTAACAGACTCCAATAAATTTTCACACTTACTAAATTTTGTAAATAACTGGCGATCTTTGAGGGTCTGCAACACTATTATCAAATATTGAGAATGCTCCTCATCACTTCGAGAATAGACAAGACAAAAATGTCCAAATACTGTATGAAAACCCTATTCATTAAGTTTAAAGAGGTTGTAGGAGCATTTCTTAATCTAAAAGACATAACCACAAACTCAAAGTATCTATGCTAAGTTCTAAATGCAATCTTTGGAATGTCATATTCTCTGACTTTATACCGATGATATCCCTACCTTAGATCAATTTTCAAAAAATAACGGGCATCCTGAAGATGGTCAAATAAGTTATTAACTTTGGGGATAAGGTACTTGTCCTTCATGATGGCCTTGCTTAGTTGTCGATAATCCATCGTATTCTGAGAGTACTATTATTTTTGCGCACGAATAGTACTTGAGCACCCCATGGAGAAATACTAAGTCTAATAAACCCCTTATCAAAGAGGTCTTTAACCTATTCCTTTAAATCCTTAAGTTCTACTAGAGCCATCCGGTAATAAGAAATAATGATTGGTTGTGTATCTGGAAGAAGATCAATCCCAAATTCAATTTCTCTATCAGGAAGTTCTCTAGGTAGATCTTCTAGGAACACTTCAGGAAACTCATTGACTACATGAACTGACTGGAGGGTTGGGGACTCAGACTTAGTATCTCTAACCCAAACTAGGTGATAGATACATATTTTAGAGATTAAATTTTGAGACTTAAAATAATAGATAAAACTACCTTTAGGAGATATTAAACTACCCTCCTACTCGAGGACTGGCTCATTAGGAAACTAAAATTTTACAATTTGATTATGACAATCAACTGAAGCATTGCATGGATAAATCTAATCTATGCTCTAACTCTACTAAATCTACTGAGGTGACCTTATTATGGATCGTAATAGGGCACTTTCTATAAACTCATCTAGCAATAACTGACTCGACAATAGGGGTGGAAACTATTAAAAGATCAGAAAAACTTTCATGACTTACCCTAATATTCACCACAGTAAGTGGGGTTACAAAGGATAGGTTTCAACCTAAATCTAATAACATATAAACATCAAGGTGAAAAAAAATTAAGTATATAAGCGAGAAAATTTGAAGATATCTCTTTCTCTAGGAGGAAAGACAAAGCATAAAACTGATTCTGACACTAACCTCTACTGGTACTAGATGATGTTCTCTGCTGTAGAGCTGGGCAGCTTGTTGAGCTGTTGAAGTGGTGGACTGAGTCTGAGGGCGGGCATCTCTATTTACCTACTTAGTCAATGGGAACTCCTTAAGCCTATGTACTGGTATACCACAACCACAAAAACTATCTCTACCATCATGCACTCACCTGAATAATTTCTACCATACTATTTGCATATTGGACTAGTTCATCCCCAGAAATGCTACCCTAAGATCTAGTGGTCGGTGCCCTACCTACTATTCTTACTTAGTCCTAAGTATGGGGGCACTAGATGAAGACGGTGCGAGAGATGATGAATGACTCTAAAACATAGAACTATTTTCCCCTCCTGACTTATATTGGCCATACTCAAGCTATCCGATCCTAGGCTTTCTGTCTCTCTTTCCTATTTATTAATTTTCTTAGACCCATTCTAATTTGTATGGGTCATCAATCGAGCAATATCCATGACTCTAATCAATATGGAAGTCCTACACTCCTTGACCACTAAGTTAGACACCTAGTGACAAACTTGCTTATACGAGCCCTGGAATCCAACAACAACTCCGATGCATACGTAGAAAGCTGTGTGAATATGAAAGAGTATTATCTCACTAACATGGGATCCTACTTGAGGTTCATGAAATCTTTTACCTTAGAATCCCTTATCTCATGACGAAAAAACTTATTTAGGAAAGCTATCTGAAATACATCTCAACCGATTAGAGCTAAATTCTTACCCCTTTCTTCCTTCCACATGGGGTAACCTAGTCATAAGGAATATTATTTAACTAATAAGATTCCAACTCCGCACTCTCTACTTCCACAACGTGCATAAGCTAAGTGATTTTCTTTACCTCATTAATGAAAATCTATTCACCTTTAAACTAAAAATATCTGGTGGCTTCATTTTCATAAAATCTCAAACACTAGCTGCAACTAGGTTACCATTCTTCTAAATTGGAACTACTGCTAGATGATTACCCTGAGCATTCATAACCTAGGTTAACACCTTAAAATAAACCCATGACTCAATATAGAGTATATATTTGTTCAAAGGGTTTACAGGTGGCAATGGGCCTGGTTGGTCCTTATTTCTATGGGCATAAGCTCAATGAGGAGACATTTACTATTATGCAAAAGCACGAGTTAGAAAATATTGAGAGAACCTTAGAGCATGATAGAGGTTATAAAAGAAAAGATAATTCCAAATAGGTCTCATAGCCTCTCGCTTAAAAGTGTGGCGCGCTTCATACCCATGATGAAGACTCTATGTGATGTAGCTTTTCAAGCTTCCTAGGACTCTAAAATATGTATGCTCTAATACCAAGTTTGTAACTCCTCGAGACGACGCCCTTGGACGTCACATAGTGCTTAGGACTACAAGTAGGCATAAAGCTAACCCATGATAACTACTTAGCACTGAACCATGATAAATATACTTAAAACATAAGAGAAAACTTTAATTTAACAATCTAAATTCAACTTGATAAACTATCTTAACAAAAACACTGTGAACTAGGAATCAACTGAAACTTTAAGTCTGATAAAAATAACTAACTAGTCTTGACAAGCCTTTAAACACACTGAAAAGCCACTAGGATAGACTCCAGATGACTCTAAAGGAAAACATAAAGTTTGAAATTAATCATATTTGAACATCTAGAAGTAACAATAATCTAGACCCTCAGAACGTGAGCACTTATCAACTGATGGGTGGCAGGAAGTGAAAATTATGACTAATTATGTTGTTGAGGATGAACACCAGTACCTGAACTTAGAAAATTTCTTGAAGAAAACTTGAATGTAGAGGTCTTTGAGATTGAATTTTAGGAGGAACCCTTCCTTTTTGTGTTCTTGAGAGCTTACGAGTAGAGGAAATGATGAATTTGTGTTATGGGGTAAGGGAAAATGCTTTAGTATTAGTTGTAGGAGTATTT
This sequence comes from Capsicum annuum, assembly GCF_002878395.1. Taxonomy (NCBI): domain Eukaryota; kingdom Viridiplantae; phylum Streptophyta; class Magnoliopsida; order Solanales; family Solanaceae; genus Capsicum; species Capsicum annuum. Next base: position 47,808,240 of record NC_061115.1, read on the forward strand.
AGGATGTAATTAACTTAAGTACCCTAAAAAACTAAATAAAAAAAGATTTTAAAGTCTCCGCAACCATTGGCATTACACACCCTCTTTGCACTAAGTCAGTTGTGTGGCACACCCATATCGTTACAACCAGCAGGCGTGACATGCCTTTATTGCGCCAAGCCACTGGTTTTTGCATTAGGGTGTGCCTTGCCTCCGTAACATAGTCTAAATGTGGACCCTTACTATTTTGGAGTTTCGTTAGGACTCAAAACACATTCCAAAAATTCTGAAACATTTTCCAACGGTCTTATTAATATTTCTAACCATCAATCAACTTTAAAATTGCATTAAAACCTATAGGAGCTATAAAATAAAATCATCAAAGTAATGGTACTTAACATAGGTCCTTTTCAATCTACATTTATAAATAGGAGAAATATTTTAGATAATGCAATAGTAGCACATGAATGGGTGAAAAGTTATCGACAACTACATGTATCAGCCTTAATAATTTTTGAAGATAGACATCATAAAAGCCTATTAGTCAATTGAGTAGATTTCTTGAAAATGGTGTTGATTGAATTTGGTTTACCACAAAAAATAGTAAGATGGATTCTGATTTGTGTAACAACTATAAGCTACTCTCTCGAGAAAATTGACGGAAATGTTTCTCTTAAGTCTTGAATGAAGGATTGGTGACATTCACCAACTTAAAGGGTCAAACATCATTAGAAAACTTGATTAAGTTAATTGTGGACTTGATTAATATTTTAAAAACTTTCTAATCTTTTCAAAAATACAAATCAACCCAACTCACACCCCTATTCAATCCAAATCAACCGCTCACTCTCTCCTCTTTCTCGAAAGCTTCTCTCAACTCTCTCCCAACCAAGAGTTCTATAAAATTTCTCCCTTCAACCCTCAGAGACATATACTTCTGATGATAAACAGTTGGACTTCGAGTTCCCCTCTTTTCTCTCTTTAACCCCTGGCAAATTCTACTTCCGACGATAAATAGTTGGGTTGCGAGTTCCTTTCTTCAATTCAAATCAACCTATCTCTTATCCCTCTTTTGACAGCTTTTTTCAACTCTCTCCCAACCAACTGTTCTGTAAATTCCTCATTTCAATCCTTGGTGACTTCAACATCTGACTATAAATAGTTGGGCTTCGAGTTTCTTTTCGACTTCAACCTTCAATCAACGTGACAGCCCTGCTCTCCGGCCATAACATCTTTGAATTCTTCATCATCCTTTTCTTCTTTCACAGGTAAAAATTTATGGCCCTTTTAGTTTTGAAAAAAATGAGAAACTTAAGCCAACTTCTCTTATACTATTAGTTAGCCATTTCAATATTTGTTGCATTAATTTTAAATGCAGTCTGAATAGAACCCTAATTTTTGGTATTTCTTCTCTTCTCTTTTCGTAGTGAATTATGATATTTTGTTGTTTGTTGCATTTTTTTGAAGTTTAATTTTTATTGTTTGTGTTTATAAAAACAAAGCAACAATTTGGGTTGATTTATTCTGTTCTTGTTCTTGGTAAAAATAGTGAAATTATTATTTTTTTGTTGAACAAAATCGTGCTACTATTTTTTGTTTCCTCCAATAGATTACCGATCTGGTGCAATATATTATCTATCTGATACAACAGATTTATCATATGATGCAATAGATCAACCATCTGATGCACCAGAGGAACCATCAGATTACAATTTTGATGCAACAGATTAATCATATGATACAATAGATTAACTATTTGATGCAACAGATTAACAATATATTGTAATATATTAAGCATCGCATACAAAATCTGATGCAACTAATTAACTATTTGATGCAATGGAAGAACCATCAGATTAATGAACCAATGCAATAGATAAACCTCCTGTTGTATAAAATCCTATCAACACTTCCAACAGGAAATGTCCAAGACTTAATTTTTCCAACTGATCATTCATATGCCGCGATAGAAGACCTTATGTTGGAAGAAATCTAAGCAATATTGACCGTTGATAACTGTTCTAATAGATCACTCATATGTTGGAATAGATATGTGACCTATTGCACAGACCATTCATCTTTCTCAATAGATGAGTGATATATTTTGTATTGTCACAACAGATTACTCAGCTGTTGCTACAAGTTAGTTTCCTGCTCTGACAGGTCACTCATATGTTGTAATAGATGCGTGATCTATTGTACAAACCATTCACTTTTCTCAACAGATAAGTGGTATATTTTGTATTATTATAATAGATTACTCAGCCATTTTTATGGATTATTTAACTGTTCCGATAGATCACTCATATGTTGCAACAGATGGTATCACAACAGATGTGTGATCTTTTGCACATACCATTCATTTTTCTTAATAGATGAGTGATATGTTTTGTATTGTCATAATAGATTACTCAGACATTGTTACAGGTTATTTAACTATTCCAATAGATCACTCACATATTACAATAGATGATGTTGCAATAAATATGTTATCTGCTACACAGACCATTTATTTTTCTCAATAAATGAGTGATTTGTTTTGTATTATCGCAACAGATTACTCATTCGTTGCAACAGGTTATTTAACTATCCCAACGGATCACTCATATATCACAACAATGTGTGATCTATTGTATAGACCATTCATCTTTCTTAAAAGATGAGTGATATGTTTTGTTTTGTTGCAACAGATTACTCATTTGGGACAATAGGTTGGTTATATTCTGCAACAGATATACTACCTGGTGCAACAATCGGTGATATATTACAACTATTATTTTACTATTTTGCTTATTTCTATTATTCTTTTTAATGATGCATTAATCAACTATAATATATTTTTTTATGTTCCTATTAATTTTAGATAATATGGTTTCCAAAAGAACAGAAACCGAATCAAGTCCAAGTAAAGGAACAAGTGAAGCAGCTAGGCTACATCCACCACTCTATGAGCTTGCTTTACAAGCATTATCTCAATCGAGAGCAGAATATGATGAACACGGGGAAGAGGAATATTTCAAAAGAGATGATGCAAATGCTAATAGCCCTTCCACCGAAGAGTTGGTCAAAGCTTTCAACATTAATTGCTATCTTGTGAGAATGCAATGTGATGGTGCCGTATATTTAACGAGTAATTTCATGGTTAAGTAAGCTATGGGAAAATCTTTTGACACCTTATGAAAAATTCTTTGAGAAAAAAAATTGGATGTGTATTTCATGGATACCTGCTTTGGAAAATATCTTGATTTACCGGAGGACAACAATGCTCGTTTCCAAATGAATATAATATATGAACTTCTCAAGCATAGGTTTGTGTATAAAAACAAAGATAAGATGGATGAGATGTGGACAAATTACTGTGGCATGCCTATTTGTTTTGGTTGCAAGGAGTTTGCCATAGTTACTGGACTAAAATGTTATCCTCTTTCTCAAGTTATACCTATTCTAACCTAAAAAATTACCCCGCACACCCAAAAAGGCAAAGGCAAGTCTTGTGATCATGATGACCTGTCCATTGTTAGTCTAAGCATCAAAAACAAAAATTCAATAGAAGCATTGAAAAGTAAATGACTTTCAAAGAAGCACAAGCAGTCATTGTGCTTGGTTTGATTTGTACATAATATTCTTTGGGCGATAGACATTAACAACACTATAAACCTCAATTTAATAAAGCTCTCCGAGGATCTTGAGGTGTTTAACAGCTATCCTTAGGGTTATGAAAGCTTCAAACTGATTGTCAAATATTTGTTGACTCCGTTAGCGCCAAAGACAGTCAACTTATATGGCTTTCTATGGGCTTTCATGATAAATGTTTCTTTCTTATATTATGATATCATTCATTTTTTTTTACTCAATAATGTTTTTGATTTATTGACATTATTTTATAGGTTTAAGCGATTGAAGCCATTCCTTCTTTGAGACAACAAGTGAACTACAAGGAAGGAGTTTCTTGTCCAAGAATGTTGAGATGGTTATCGGCCAAAACTAATAAAAATACAAAATTTTGTGATCTCTTCAACCCCCCGAAAGATGCAGTAAGTATAATTTAATTAATTTTTCTTTTAATTAATAATTTTTTTGAATGATCTAATCATCATTCTAATATATGTAATTATTTATGTTAGATTGTGTATCCGTCGCTAGTTCCAACCAATTGAGAGTTGAAGATGCCATTTTTTCTTACTTTATGGTCTGTGCAAACTTTATCGAACACTAAGGTCATCGACAGAATGAAAATAAAATTATTTGGAACAACAATCATTACAAGAAAAATAATTATAGAGGGTGGGCTTGTTATTATTGATGGTCTTAGTGGTGATAGAGTTGTTGTTGGTGGTAGTGGTGCTGCTGTTGGTGCTAATAATTCTCCTCTTACAGTAGTTAAAGCAAAACATTATGAGTATGATCATACTGGTTATACAGATTTTGCCTCTCCTAGTGATTGTTCTGTATGCAAATGTCAAGACTGTAGGGCGAAACATGATGTAGTGATTAATGCTATTGATGCATTAACTACTTTTGTAAAGGAATTGATATCTAAGAGAGGTCTCATTCCATCAAAGAGGATTTTATTTCTATCTGCTCCATTAGAGATTAGGGCTAAGAGGAGAAGGAGAGTTATTTCCAAGGCATTATCAAGCATCTAAAAAAGCAAAATTACAACTCCACTTTCTGTGTGTTGCACTGAGCAACATACAATGTCCAAAGGAGAGCAGTACGAACTAAAGAAGGTAAATATATATGTCTTCCAATCGACAAAACAAACAAACACATATCTGTTTCAACAGATGACATATCTGTTGAAAATTATCAAACAGATATATACATCTGTTGAAATAGTTGACTAACTTTTTGCACCAGATAAAGTATCTATTGTGACATATGTCTCAACTATTTTAGCAAATTAAATAGCTCTTCGTATCACTTTTATTTATACCAACAGACGACCTCTCTGCTGCAACAGATGATTCATATATTGCAACAGATGGTTCATCCATTGAAAATTATCATACAGGGTCTTTCTCAGGTAGAAATTTGTCCCAACAGTTGATTCATTGTTGCAACAGAAATATAATCTACTAGGGATAATTTAAAATACGAGGAAGACCGGTTTGATTTACTAGAAGAGATGAGTTATCCTTTTCCATTTTATTTTATCTCCGTGATTAGCATTGACCAATTTTGTCTTTCTAGGTGGATGTAGAAGAAGCTACTGCTGAACAACATTGACAATATGCTACTCTTTTTATGGAAATATGGAGTAAAGATTGATGACAAGCAAAGTCGAGTTCTACGACGAGCAAAGCCGAATTTCATAGCACCGAATGAAGAACTACTTGTCCATACTGAGTAGATCTTTATAGCTTGAGCCTGTCAAAATAATCTTTGGCATCATACTTAAATTTTTGTTGATGTATTTGTTGAGATCTATACCCATAATAATTTTTTTATATTTCATTTATTCGTTGACTTATTTCAGCTAATTTCTGAAGGCTTTGATTTATTTTAATTTGTCTATGAATTTTATTTATTCCTTGAATTTGAACTTATTAATTGAAAGGAATACTAGATTAAAATATTGCAACAGATAATGTATCTGTTGTAACAGACAACACATCTATTGGAAAAATTGAACAGATTTAGACATATGTTGCAACAGGTAGGTAATCCGTTGGAATTTATCAAACACGTCTTCCCACTGTTGCAACAGATGGACTTAGATAGAAATATTGAGATAATGCAACAGTTGACCAAGCTATTGCAATAGATAAACTATATGTCAGAACAGGTAGGATAATTGTTACAACGGATGAAGAATCTGTTGCATCATACAAATTCAACTTTTGTTGGACATAAAAAATTGCCACTACGTGTAAAAAAGTTTAAAGTGAATTGAAATAAAAAAGGCGGAACCCATCGACGGTGTTCAGTTCAAACACCTAAAACAAAATAGGCATCAAGTAGACAATGTTCATTTTAAACACGTAAAATAAAATAGGCATCAAATGTGTCATTCTGGCATATTTTACTGACTTGCTGTCACTTGGCCCCCAACGGTCAGTTTTTCCCCCCATTATCTTATATATTCATCTTCCTCCTAAAATTTAACCCTAATTTCCGAGATCTTCTTCTTCATCGTCATCTTCTTTTATCTATCCAAATTCTTCAAATTATTTCTTTCATTTTTTCCAACTGAGCTTGACAATGTCGAGTGCATCTTCCACTATTTTTTGTGATATGGACTTTTGATATTGTAAGTCTTGGACTCAACAAAATCTGGGTCATAGGTTTTCTACTTGTAATATTTCAAAGGTAATATTTTTTTAGTTAATTAGTTGATTAATTATAGACTTGTAATTGTTTTATAATTGTGTTCTCTTTTTATAGAAATTGGATGGATGCGATTACTTTGATAGGTATGAAGAACGACACCCTTCATAAGCAAATCATGTAATCTGGAATTTGTTGAACAAAGTCAAGGATTCTAAAGAGAAACAAAATCGAGCAAGAAGATAATACATTGTTGTAGTTATTGTTACTGGTTTGGTGTTGTTGGGCACATGGATATTCAAGCCTAATTACTGAAATTTTCATGGTGGTGTATGTATTTGCTACTGATTTGGTGTTGTCGAGCACATGGATATTCAAGCGTAGCTAGTGGAAAATATGAAAAAGATTTAGGTATTACTGTAAAATTTAGGTCATCTGTTGGAAATTATCAAACATGTCTTCCCACTGTTGCAATAGATTAGACTTAGATTATTAGATTATTCATAGAAATAACATCGGCGTAATGCAATAGATTACCAACCTATTGCAACAGATAAACTATCTACCAGAACAGATTAAATATATTTTATAACAGATTGACAATCTATTGCATTATAAAAAACTCAACTTTTATCAGAAAAAAATTATTGCCACTACATGTACATGTAATAAAGTGAAGGGTGACTTGAAATTAAAAATTACTATTTCACAGGATCTTCTATATACAAAGGCTTCAGGCATCTAGTTAGTACCCCATAAGGCCAAACCTCTTATAGGTTTACCACAACATTGTCGCACAGAAAAGTCGCTGGCTTGGCTATTTGTATGCCGGTCATCAAACTTTGATTTGTGCAAGAGCGTGTGAGCCACTCACTTTAGTGGCATCATATTTGGGAAGGATCATTACCTTGTTTTGACCTTCAAAATCTCATGATTTCTTCATCAACAATTCCTTTGGAAATGATTCATCAGCTTACTCTCCCTTAATAAGATGGTCAACAACACTATTAGTGGCTCCATGAGGAGAAAAAGATCAAAATATTCGACAAGAGGTACATTGGAGTCATAAACATCGATCATTCCCTTCTCGAGTAGTATCTCAACATCCCGTTAATGCATGTCGTTCACGCTAATGACTGCAAAAATCCTCTTTTCCTTGGTCCAGCTCTTGCTGTATGGATTTGGCCTCTCCCCTTTAACATATTTTATCATTTATTATTCATCCAAGACCAATGTAGGAACTAGGAAATCAAGTCCCACGCCAAGGGCTAATGCCTTACGATTGAGTTAATAATACCTATCCTTGAGCTTCTTGTAGAATTCGAGGTCCATTATTCTATCAGCAGTGTCATAAGCTTCCCGGTACGTTAATTGCCTTTTCCTTATGAGGCAGAGAATTATGTCAACATAATATGATATAAGAAGTCAATTTTTAAATAGGTTATTCATTGTAAAGTTGCAATGGATGATCCATCTATTGCATAGGGTTCTCTGAATCAATAATCCAACGCAACTTATGCAACAGATGGATAATAAATTACAACAAAACTACTACCAGTTGCACCAGTAGACCCAGCTGTTGCAACAGATGTGAAATCTATTGCGTAGCTTCTTCTTTATGGGGTAGATTAGTAGGGCTAGGTTAGGAAAAGTAAACTTACCTTTTCCTTGTATAGCATACACATATCAGTCAAAGTCTGGAAGTCTTGGGGGGGAAAAAGAGGCCTGGGGTAATCTGGTGTGCCTGGCTTGACATTCTTGGCCTTTTGCAGATCCCTCTTCTCTTTGGCACCAAGTTTCGTGTATATTTCCACCTTCTTAACTGGACCCTGAACTTCAACAAATTTTGGAGAGGGAGGAATTGCAATTTTTTTTGATTTCCGACCAAAGAGTATGTCTCTAATTGCTCTTTTCTTTCTCCTAACCAACACTGTATGAGTGTATGGCTCCCTCAACTTCTAGGATGGTATGAAACACCTCTTGGATTTGAATTCCTCAATATTTTTAGAGATAGCCTCTACTTTTTCAAAAAGTTTATCCTATTTGTCCTTGCACTCTTCCCATTCACAACGAGAACACGAGGGTGAAGAGCGGTGAGAGGGACCTGTGTAATGGTGAAAAGAGGTGTTTTCAAACATATTGATTCTTTCTTGAGTATCAGCATGATCATCATCATGAGTGGTAGCAGCATTAGAATGCCTGCCACCAATCCCAACAACTCCACTAGAAGAAGCACTCGGATCTGCCTTAGTAGGTTGGTGTGAAGAGCCTCAACATAAGGCTGACCTTGCCTAACTGTTCTTCTTATGGCTATTGCTCCAGCCAATTCCTTCTTTATTAACTCTACCATTGGGTCTGCTATAGTATCAATATGACCTAGAGTAATATAAGAAGTCGTCACCGAATCCTCCTCAGTAGGCATGATCTATGGATGCACAATCTATGAAAAAGAAAAACAAGACAGATATATTTAAATCATATAATAGAATAATTTTCACAGTTGGGTTACATTTGAAAAAAAAGACCCATCTGTTGAATAGTTTGCAGTATATGGTTAAAATCCATTTGAGTATGGTTCAAGAAAACAGAGCAACACATGGATAATCTAATGCAAAATATCAATTATCTGTTGCGACATTTGCAAAAGAAGGGTAATCTGTTATGCAACATATGATCTGTACGTCACAATAGATAAATAATATATTATCAGATTACACATCTGTTGCATAATTTACAGTAGATGGTTAATCTGTTAGGAGTTGGGTTCAGAGAACCAAAGCAACAGATGGGTAATCTGATGCAAGATATCAATCATACCCTATCGCAACAGATGTCCCATCTGGTGTATCAGATATAACATTTTTTGCACCAGATATAATATCTGTTAAATATCTTTCTTTGAATAAAATTATTTTAGTTATAGAAGGTATACTGCATCATCCAGAGGGTTAAAGAGATCAGCCTCCTTAATATTGGTGTTGCTCTTTGCACCCAACCACCTAAGCATCCTTGAACGAGAAACCTCATTCGAGTAATCCATTAACTGCTCTCAGAGGGGAGGAATGGCTTTAAATACTCAAGCCTAAAAAATGTAAATAGGAAGCAAGCAAAAAAAGAGTCATAATAACAATATTAAATATAAATTAATGAATGAGTAAAATTAGTGATTAATTTTACCATGAAAGCCCAAGGAAAGCCATATAATATGGTAGTCCCTGAGGATAGCTTTGTCAGTAAATATTGGACAGTCAAGTAGAAGCTGTCATATCCCCTGGGATGATTATTGAATTTATCAAAATCCTTAGCACGCTCCAAAAAATCATCTTCTATGACCTTTGTTAACGTCTCTTTCCAATATAACCAAATAGAAAAACCAAACTAAGCACAATTGCTCCCTGTAGTACGCTGGTATGGTTTTTATCCTTGAGATCTATCAACAAATTCGATGCTTTGTAGCCACGTTGAGCAATGTCAAATAACCCATCTATTTTTTCCTTGCATTTTCTTACCTTGGATCTTTTGTGAGGTGGTGGTTCTTCTGGATGATGGGATCTCAAGCCCGTCACTATGAAAAACTCTTGCAAGCCAAAACAAACATGCATGCCACAGTAGTTGATCTAGATTTCATCTATCTTCTTTTTTTCCCTCCTCCAGATCTTTATTATCCCCCACGTATTTGATCATGCGCTTGAGAAGACCATATATCATCATCATAAGGAAATGGATACGGGTAGAGGGTCCTCAGAAATCTCAAGAAAGAATCCAAAGTAGCTCTTCTTAAAAATTCCACCTATATTTTTGTTCTTCATAATTTTCATAAAATGTTCAAAATTTTTCCCCATCTGACATTTAAGTACAGTTTGACCAGTTAGTTGTTTTGCTTTTGGGTCATTTATCGGCATCACAACTTAAAACCTGTCAATACTAAAAGTTTTGACAGGATCATGCTGGGATGTTGATATTCATTCACACGCGAATGGTAATCCATTATCATCATGTTGACTATCATCCTCTTTCTCTTTCTCACTTTCTAATTCCTCCTCTTTCTTACTTTTATTTTCTTAATCACCATCTACTGAACCTTGTCCACCTCTCTCAATGTTGTTTATATATCTCTCCTCAGCTTCACTTTTCCCTGACTGAGATTGTTCAAGAAGCTCCTTTGAATCCCTCTGTACTGTAGCCTTTTTTTTGGGTGGTCAGACGTTGATCCATTTTCACTTTCTTTTTGTTAGGGAGATATGTTTTACCTACAAACAACAGAAAAACAAAAATTACATTACAATTGATGTTTGCATAAATTTTAAAAAATACATTACAAATACCACAAATACCGACACACTAATAGGCACCACTACAAACACCACTAACCAATTCCACAAACAAACACCACGAATACCGACACACCAACAACCACCACAAACACCACTAACTACTGCCACCACGACGACCACAAACACCACCACCACTAATACCACAAACACCATCCAACAATACCAAGGCAGTCAATGGAACACTGCAATGGAAACTAGGGATTTTTCAAGTTCTTTCTACAATTTTACCTTCAAAAATCAAAATTGCAAACCCATTCTCAAAGATAATACAACTAAAATTTTTATTTTTCATCATTAACTTAAAAGCCCTTATTTTTTTTTTAAAAAATAACAAATATAAAACTCTTCTCGAACTCTGTTTCCTACGAAGACAAAGAAAATAATTGATACAAGCAAGAATAAAGTCAAAAATAACACCTATGTGGTCAAAAATGAGAAGAAAAATGATCTGTTTTGGAGGATTGAGCAAATTTGTTGAGTAGTTGTTGTCTGTACTGTATTGTTGAGTGAGAATAAGAGAGAAAAAACGAGAACTCAAGATTTAAAATGATGAAACATTTTGTATGGGTTGATTTATATTTTGAAAAAGAATGACAAGTTTTGAAAATGTTAATTTGGTCTGAATTTATCTTAATTATTTTTAAAATCATAAAAGATATGCGTAATTTTTAACTCTCTCATCATGCTATTGCCAAAAGGGTAACTCAATTGAAATTTTATAAAAATAATTGAAGTTGTAGTTGATCGAGTATCTAGTTGACCCTATGAACTCACTCTTCATCCTAGATTAAATAATTTTGGTACTACTAGTCTAACATATGAACTCAATAGAAATTGTATAAAAATAAATATTCAACATGTTGCATCAGATTTTGTATCTGTTGTAAATTATCAATTAGATTAGGTAACAAAAAATTATGAATCCATAGTAAATTATCAAACAGATTAAGTCATCTATTGCGACAGATTATCCATTTGTTGTAAATTATCTAATGGATTGTCATATGTAGCAACAGATTACCCATATGTTGTAAATTATCAAATAGGCGTTGCCATCTGTTGTAGCTGACCCTGTGAGAACTCACCCTTAGTCCTAGATTAATCAATAGTTGACCCTATGAGAACTCACCCCTAGTCCCAGATTATTCAATTAAGGTATTAGTACCTTGTCCTAGATTAATCAATTGAGGTATTAGTTGAACATATGAGGTAGTAAGAATCGGTTCGGCTCAGATTTACCAATCGACGACTCTGGTTGGGGGGAACGCTATACCGTCTCATCATGTAATTATCAAAAGACTTAATTGAAGTTGTAGTTGACCCTATATGAACTCACACCTAGTCCTAGATTATTCAATTAAGGTATTAGTACCCCTAGTCCCAGATTATTCAATTAAGGTATTAGTATAAATATGAGGTAGTAAGAATCGGTTTGGCTCAGAGTGATTGATTGATGACTTTGGTTGGGAGGAACGCAATACTGTCTCATCATGCAATTGACAAAAGACTCAATTGAAGTTGTAGTTGACCCTATGAGAACTGGCATTCAATTAAGGTATTAGTCTAACATATGAACTCAATTGAAATTATATATAAACAAATATTCAACCTGTTGAAACAGATGTCTTTTCTGTTGTATCAAATCAAACAGATTAGGTAATCTATTGCAATATATTATGCATCTGTTGTAAACTATCAAACAGATTACGTTATTTTTTGCAACTATCATGAATCTGTTGTAAACTATCAAATAGATTAAGTCGTCTGTTGCAACAAATTACCCATCTTTTGTAAATTATTAAATGGATTAAGTCATATGTCGCAATATATTATTCATCTGTTGTAAATTATCAAATAGGCGCTGTCATCTATTATAGTTGACATTATGAGAACTCATCCCTAGTCCTAGATTAATCAATTAAGGTATTAGTTGAACATATGAGGTAGTAAGAATTGGTTCAGCTCAAAGTGATTGATCGACGACTCTGGTTGGGAGAAACGCAGTACTGCTTCATCATGTAATTGCCAAACGACTCAATTGAAGTTGTAGTTGACCCTATGATAACTCACCCCTAGTTCCAGATTATTCAATTAAGGTATTAATTAAACATATGAGGTAGTAAGAATAGATTCAACTCAGAGTGATCGATCAATGACTCTGGTCAGGAGGAACGCAATACCGTTTTATCATGCAATTGCCAAAAGACTCAATTGAAGTTATAGTTGACCCTGTAAGCTTATTCATTCATCCATAGTTCTACCTAGATCGATGTAGGTACTATTACTAATCTTAACCTTAAGTTAATGAGAACTCATTTCAACTCAGAGTGATCGATAGATGACTCAGGTCGGGATGAATGCAATACTAACACCATACAAATGGAACAACTCAATTGGATTTTTAGTTGACCCTGTGAGCTCATTTATTCATCCCTTATTCCACATAGATTGATATAGGTACTATTATTAATCTTAATATTAAGTTAATAAGAACTCATTTCAACTCAGAGTGATCGATCGATGACTCAGGTCGGGATAAACACAATACCAACACTATGCAATTGCAAAGACTCAATTGGATTTGTTATTGACCCTGTGAGCTTATTCATTCATCCCTAGTTCCACCTAAATCAATTACAAAAAAATCTGTTATAATAAATGACTGAGCTATTGGAGAATTTCAAATAGATAATAATATCTATTGCAACAGATGACATATCTGATTTAATTATCAAATAGATATTTGCATCTGTTGTGACGGATGACTGAGCTATTGGAAATTTTCAAACAGATATTGATATCTGTTATAATAGATGACATTTCTGATTTAGTTATCAAATAGTCATTTACATGTGTTGTCACAGATGACTGAGCTATTGAGATTTTTCAAACAAATATTTATATCTATTACAACAGATGACATATCTATTTTAATTTTTTTTTATTTTAAAGCGAACTTCTGTTCGAGTAGATAGAGTAGTACTACTAAAGCCGATAAAAAATGTTTCTTGGATAACTCAAAAATCTCACTGAGTAGTCTTGTCTTGTCTTTTCAATGTCACCCATTTCTTCCTTGTGCCCCTCAAATTATTAATGAATATTAATTAATGAATATTTACACTCTTAAAACTTCTTTCGTTTCATATTATATTAGTTGGCCTCTATTGAGTTGGCACGCCCATTAAGAAAATATTAATTAGGGATTTATTTTACCAAATTAGCATTATTAATTATGCTTTGAAAATATAAATTTGAGTAAATACACTTTGTTTAGTCATTTAATATTAAGGGTAGTACATCTAGAAATTAAAATTATTTCATCTCTCCTTCAGCCCTAAATTTATTTTATTCATCTTTTATATTTTTCTTTCTATCCTCTTTAGGGTTATCATAACCTTTTTTTTTCTCCCCTTTCTCATAAATTTCCTTTCGGATCTAAACCGATCCATATCTTAGATTCTTTGACTGAAATTGCTGTTTTGATCCCCTTTTAACATTAAGGTATAATTCACTATTGCTCTTTCATTCTCATCTTTTTCTTTGCAACTTATTTACATATTTTTTTTACTTAATTACCATTTACCCATATCATATTTATTTAAAAAATTTGAAGGAACTTTTAATTGTTTAATAAACGGATCGAGAATTTTTGTTACAATATGGGAAAAAAAGTTATCTGATGAGAGAAGTTTAAAAGCCTTATTGGCAGTATCATTTTTTTAGGTATTTTGTTTGTTTCTTTGTTGTTGATGCTATTATTGATGTTGGTGGTAGGGTTGGCATTATTGGAACTGGTGGTGTGGTGTTGTTGACAGTGGTGGATCCAGGTTTCTTAGATGGTGGGTGCTTCTTAGCTTAACAATAGTGGAGTCCAAAAAATTAACATAAGGAGTAAGGGAGAAAAAATAAAAAAAAGTTTAAAGTGAATAAGGAGAGAAGAGTTTGTTACCAAAATTTAAAAAAATATATGTTGAGTTAGAATTGAACTCAAGACCAAAAGAAATAAATAGCTTTAAGCACCCATAAACAACCACTAGGCTAATAAAAAACTCTTACTATGGGTGCTCACTGAGTAGGTTATATACATTTTTTCTTAATTTCCATATACATATATAAAGTTTGAGACGAGTTCAGTCTGTGATCGCACACCCAGAGGACTCCATGTGGGTCCGCCCCTGGTTGTTGATGGTGTTGGAACATAGGATTTATGCTTCTTTGTTGTTGATGATGTTGTTGGAACAAATGTTGTTGTTTTCTTTGTTGTTGATGTTTTTTATTTGTTTTTTATAGTTTATGCTGTTGTTGATGTTGCAATAGATGGAGCAACCGTTGGAATAAATCAAACCACCAGTAAGGCTGGTTTGAAGTATTCCAATAGACTCCACAACTGATGCAACAGACTTCATATCTGTTGTAACAGACGGATAATGTTCTTTCTGTGATCATCTTTTTCCTGACCATCAAAAGAGGCTGTAGAAAAGATAGGTTCAGAGGAATAAGCTGCATGTAGATGGAACCATTTCATATGTGGGAGATATGTATTACTGATAATATTATCGTGGAAACACACATAGAGTACACTAATTTTGTGAATGCTGTTTTTACCGATTAGTCATATATCATTCAAACAAGATATTTGTAATTTTATAGTTAAGTTTGGTAGGTCCGAACTGATAAGGTTGCGGGACCATGAATATGGTTCTGATACCCTATTAATTTTTAATGTCGGATATTGCTCATGTTTATTTGTCATGCCTTCTACAGACTTTCGCTGTGGCAAGCATTTCTGGCGACGGTGTAGACTTTTGCATGACAGATATATTGTCCTCTATATAGAAGAAGAATGATCAATCTTGCCCCTCGTTTCTTATCTTGTGAATGCAAATGTGAAAAGTACAAGGCAAAACATAATGGAGTGATTAATACTGTTAATGCATTAACTATTGATGTAAAGAAATTTATATCTAATAGTAGTTTCATCTGATCAAAGAGGATTTCAGTTTCATTCACTCCATTAGAGATTAAGGCTAAGCGGAGAAAGAAAGCAATTTCCAAGGCATTATGAAGTATCCAAAAAAAGAAAAATTTCGGATCTAAAAAAAGTGAGAAGATAAAATGGGGAAGAATAGGAAGGAAAAACTGAATGTTAGATTTAGTTCATCTTTGTGTCGTTATGTAGAGATACTCTATCTAATTTTGAGTGTTTTTTCTTTTCAGGATGGTGAGGAAGGAAGAATCTCCCCATCATTAGCTAATACCGAAAATAAGACATCTGATGTTATTGAACCACCGGACTGCCCTATGAAGTTTGATAATCCAGAAGATGTCTTTGCTCGAGTTAGTCAATAGATTAAATGATCTCAATCACTTGGATTTTTTACTGATCAATCTTCTCCCGTAGAAGACAAGATATCAATAGAACTACTTGACAAAGTGAAAGCTGATACCAAGAGATTATTGATTATGTCTTCTCAAGACTTGCTTCTACTAGAAAACTATTTTGCATTGAGTGCTGCACTATCCATATATGCTGCAGCATCAGATTTATCAACCGAAAGAGAGCTTGCCTTGGACAAACTCAAAGAGAACCTTCCATACTTCTCCTTGACCTTGCGTAGAGTTAAGAAGGACTAAAAGAGGTATTATAAGAAAGTTACAAAGAAAGAAAGTGGTCCTCATTGACAAACTCACAAAAGATCAAGAGCTCTATACTGAACTCAATGACCACAATGACAAAATGATTGAATTGGAAGGGACTTGATTTAGTCAAATAAAAAGCCACGACTGTTCATATCCCTTAATTAAATAAAACTGGTGACTTTTTGAATATGTAAATTAAAAAAAATAAATCTAAATACATCATTTTATCTTTTTATTGTATTTCAAAAAGAGACAGATTGGTAATCTATTGCAATTTATATTCCACCTGTCAGATAACTTACAATATATTAACAATCTATTGTAATAGATGGTTATATCAGTTTGCTTTTCCATCAGCTGTGGCTTCTTTTGCAATTTGTTAGTCATCTATTTATTCAATTTCATCGAGAACAATAGATTTTTCTAAATACTTCTAAATTTCATTGAGAGCAATGGATTTTTGTAAACACTTCTAGGCCAAACTCAATTTTTTCTCTTAGATTACTTCTATTTTTTTCTTTGTATCCTTCATGCTAGCCTCCAAATTTATTTTTTCCTCTTGGATTGATGGGAAAAATTGAATTTGGAGGCTAGCTTGAAGGATGCAAAGAAAAAAAAGCA
Organism: Capsicum annuum; assembly: GCF_002878395.1. NCBI lineage: Eukaryota > Viridiplantae > Streptophyta > Magnoliopsida > Solanales > Solanaceae > Capsicum > Capsicum annuum. Next base: position 47,825,084 of record NC_061115.1, read on the forward strand.
ATCCAAGAGAAAAAATTGAGTTTGGCCAACAAGTATTTAGAAAAATCTATTGCTCTCGATGAAATTGAATAAAATGGTGACTAGAAAGTTGCAATAGATGCCATAGCTGATGGCAAAACAAGCTGATATATCCATCTGTTGCAATATATTGTCAATATATTGTAAGTTATCTGACAGGTAGAATATATTTTGCAACAGATCACTAATCTGTCTTTGTAACTCCCCGAATCTGGTACCTGGAACGCTACACGGTGCTCATAACCCTAAAGGACCACAAGCTAATCCATGACTGATATCTGTACCTATATGATGCATAACATACCGTATAATGTGGAAACATGAACTGGAAGGCCATAAGGTTCAAAACTGTAGCATAAGATCTAATAAATCATAACATATGGATGGGGTATGGAATACCCAAAACAAAGCTAAAATAAGTAATCTGAACATACTGTAGTTTGAAAGCCTCTAAACTATCTGAATAAAGAGTTGATGGGACATGTCCCTAACTAACTACGACTACTGAAATGTATTGAAAAATGAATTAGCAATGAAATCATTATATCCTCGAAGGATGAGGACTCACAGCTAACTCTGATCGCTGAACTGGGATGCTACTGGTTCTCTAGAGCTTGTGCTTCTAAACCTATGGTATCACACACCATAGCGGAAATATGTCAGTACTTTGAATGTACTGGTATGCAAGTGAGATAGGACAAATATAAGGGGCTCATAAGCATGAACAATACTAACTAACTGACTAACATAAACGTGAGTATATATGTATGTATACTTAACTGTGTCTGACATCGTGATAGGACTAAATATTGAGTTTTGACTACTGAGTTTGTGTGTGCTGTTCATTCATGAGTCCTTTTCACCCATGGAGTCCAATATTCCATTTTCAAGTTTAAAGCTATGATTTTGCATGTTATTTTGAGTTATCTTCAAGAATTTATTATGAATCTTGATTACAAATTATGTTTACCATGTGTTTTAGTTGGAAATTATCCTTGACACATTTTAATGATGATATTTGCATGTTAAATCCTAAATCAATGATTTTATTATTTCAATTATGTTAGAATTACATATTTTAACTATTCTCATGCTTAAGCCTATGAATTTCAAGTGTTTGATGAAATGCCTAAATGATTGGATTTTGAACAATGACTAATTATATTTTTGAAGCTTCAGTATGTTCGTATTGTTATTGTTATTGAGTCCTGGGGGTTATGAATACCTAAAATTTTGCTGTTTACCTAGTTTTCAGTACCTACAGAATGATTTCAGTTATACCATGAGCAACATCATTCAGTCAGTAATATGGTCAGTTATGAGTCCAATTAAGCTTAGTTCAGTCTAGTAATCAGTGTCTTTTAGTTAGGAGTAAAATTTAGCACCAAGTAAAGGTAGGGATAGAGTCTCTCCCATCAGTAGGCTTGAGGCATTTGTCTCCCCATCAATAGGCATGAGACGCCAGTAATAGTCCCTAGGCTCCAAACTGATGATAGGCGAAATTACGCGCCTATATCAATATATTTTGCCCATATTTTAGCCTAGTTTCGAGAACTAATTATCTATTTCGTACACTTTTAGTCCTTTTTCCTGTAAATGAGCTAACAAATGTGATTAGGAAAGTTTCAGGTATAAATGATGCAAAATACAGCAATTTATGGCTTACTTGACGCAAAAGAAAGCTCACAAACGAGATGGAAAGGAGCTGGACGCATAAAGGACTAAATCTGCTGCATGGAAAATCTGTCCCGGGCTAAAACAGCATTTCTGAAGACTTTGGGACTTACAGACACAAAGCTGGATTTTTGCCATAATACATTAACCTAGTGCAATTAGGTTATGTGTTTCATCATTCTATTTGGATTATAATTTTGTAACCTTACCCTAGTACAATTGGGTCAAGGATTTCATTAGTATATTAGGATTTGGTTATTTATTTTATTAGTTGAGTAGGAGTAGGATAGGAGTATTATAAATACCCTATCATGTTAGAGATTTTGGAAAAAAGAGAGGAGACATTCTGACAATTCATTCATCTCCTTACAATTAAGACATCTTCCTACAACCCATTCTCAATTCTTCATTCTTCTACTCTTAAATTCCACAACAAGAGAATCGTTACTTGCTACGGAATCACTAAAACCACACGCCAAACACCTACTATTCACGCCATCCACCATGCAAAACGTGATATCCTTCGCATTCATGGGTAACTAAATCTCTTAGTTGGGGTTATGGAAGCCGAATGAGTTACTATCTATAGCTATGAGTTTGTGAGTTCAAGACAAGTATATTGCTTATATCATTATTCTCTTCATCTTAAATCTACATTCTTTGCGGTTCAAACACAAGAACACGCCATTCTAACATCTAACCTGTTCGAGAGAAAGGTTATTTGTCTAGAAAAGAAGACGCATAGACCAACGCCAGTCTAACATCTGACTTGTTCGAGAGAAAAGTTATTTGTCTGGAAAAGAGATAATGTCAAGGTAGTAGGACACCCTTTCCTATTAAAAAGCTAGTGCCGTACCTGGACTAACTTCTTGGAGAATTCGTACCGTTAGTCACGCTTTAAGCTCGAGAGAGTTAAAGTGAAATAGTCCTTGTTTAGGTCGAGAGACGCTTGGATTTACCATCGACTACAATTCTCTATAAGCAATTACATGTCAAGACTCTACACACTCATAGCCAATAGAGACGTATACCTCAGAAGGTGGACATAACCCCAACGCCTCAATTCTCATTGTTTACAACACACGTGACAATCTCTCTTTATTTTGCTATTTTCAGTTCTTACATTCTTGTTTTGGTTACATACTACAATCCCCCCTTTCCTACGAGACTTGCACTAAAAGTCTAGTAATTTCTCTTGCTTGTTGGCCAAGCTATTCTCTGTGGGATCGATACCCAACCCAGGTTGGGTTCTATATTTGCTAACGACCGCTTTACACTCCCACGAGAGCTGTAGATTGAGCGTTATCACAAACCTACGGTGCCACCATAGACTTTGAGGGGTTCCTCGTCAGTTAGGTATAACACCCTCATCCTTTGGGATATCAGATTAGTGGATCCACACAACCAATGTTAGTACCCGTGGTATGGTACTGATGCCCTTCTAGCTGGGTTACAGGTTAGACCTTGATAATAAATTAGGGCATGTTGATTACAGAGAACTCCCACAGTTTCAATTTAGTATTCAGTACAGAGTTCAGTTTTAGGTTTACTTGACCATACCATATAGTTATTAGTTATTCAATATCAGTTTTTAGTACTTTAATTTATAGACTATATCAGAATTATGTTTTATGCTTGGTCATGCATTCTTATATTTTTACAACTATTATGCATTCATACTTAGTTACCTCATGCTATTCAGCCAATCATTATCTCATGCATATAATCCATATATTTTATCCTAACCTTATCTCATATACCACTACATTCAAAGTACTGACCGCATACTCATTTCTTGTGCTATGATGTCTTATATCATAGGTTCGAACACTTAGGTTTCAGACCATACTTATACATTCCAGCATATTAGCAATAGTAATAGTGGTGAGTCCTCATATATTAAGGACCGTTTATGTTTATCTTAGTCTTTTAGCTCAGTAGTCTGTCTGTCCTCATATATTGAGGACCATTTATGTTTATCTTAGTCTTTCAACTCAGTAGTCTGTCGGAGTTAGCTGGGGGCTTATACCATCAACTTCTCAGTCAGTTAGAGGTTTTTCAGACTATTTCAGGCAGTTAGTCAGGTTATCAACTATTATTATTATCAATCTTTTAAATATTATTTTCAAATACTTTCAAAACGATGATTTTTAATCACATATTTCAGTATTTAAAACCTTATGGTGTTTTCAGTTAAATTTCACACATGTTACTTTGTTATTTATTTTACTCAGTGCTCACAGTAGGTCCTAGCTCATGGGTTAGCTTATGGTATCTCGGGACCATAAGCATCGTGTGGCATCTAGGGTATATTTCCAGGGCATTAAAACCTTTTTATTTGATCCTAAGGTTTTAAAGTGTCCTAGGGAGTTTGAAAGCTGCATTAAGTAGAGTCTTGTGCATGGGTTTGAAATGCGCCACACTTATGTACAAAAGTTATAAGGCATTTTAGGAAAAGTGTCTCTTCTTTCAGTGTTCATGTTGTGCGAAAGAGCATGAGGTTTATTTAAACTCTCTTTCTAATTAAATCTTTCTTCTATTTACAAAACATGCCTCCCAAAAAGAATAACAGAAGAAGAAATAGAAATCAACCCGCACCTCTGCCCCGTACCTCTGCCAGATTAGGAAGATCTCTTGAATAAGCATGTCTCTCATGCCGAGTTTAGAGCTACGTTCACTACTTAGCCCATTCATTAGCAGCTCAAAACAATCAGCTTATTGCTATTGTAGCTAATCCAGTGGCTAATACTGCTGCAACTAGGATTCAAGATTTCACCCAAATAAATCCTCCTTTGTTTTTGAGATCCAAGTCTGATGAGGATCCATAAGAGTTCCTTAACATGGTTCAGAAGGTAATATATTTTATGGGCATGACTCCTAGTGAGAGTGCAGAGTTGGATGCTTACTATTTGCAGGATATAGCTCACTCGTGGTTTAAGCAGTGGAAGGGAAATAGAGGCGCAGATGCAGGGCCTGTAGAATAGGAAGAGTTTGCTACATCTTTTTTTAGACAAATTTATCCCTTTGGATTTAAGGGAAGCTAAGGTGCTATAGTTTATTAATTTAAAGTAGGGTAGTATGAGTGTAAAGGAGTATTTGCTTATGTTTACTCAGTTGGCAAGGTATGCTCATCATATGTTGTCTGATAACAGGTCTAGGATGTGTAATTTTATCTCTGGTGTAGCTAATAACGTGGTCAAGGAGTGTAGCACTGCGATGTTGGTTAATGAGATAGACTTGTCTAGGTTGATGGTCCATGCTTAGTAGATTGAGGAATAAAAGGTTAAGGAGAGACAAAAAGAGAACAAGAGAGCTACGGTAAGTAGTTTCAATTTTTATTAGCCGAGGTCGGAAAGTGGTAACCATCCTCAATCCCATCAGAAATCTTTTACCCTAGTTCCGTCCTCAGCTAGTGCTCTAGTGTCAAAGTTTAGAATGGTAACTAGGATAGAGCGCTCGGATCTAAGACTTAGGGTAGTGTGAACAGTGGTCGAACTAATCCACTTTGCTAGAAGTGTGTTAGAAATCATCAGGGTGTATATAGGGCTGACAATGATGTGTGTTTTGGATATGGGAAACCAGACCATAGGATAAGGGAGTATCCAATAGGTATGTGGATAGGTATGAGCTACCGCTAGCAGGGTCAAGCTAACTCTTCAGCAGCACCATTAGGGTGCCACTTCTAGTTCCACCAATGGTTAGCTCCAGAACAGATTGTATGCCCTCCAGACCTGTCATGATCAGAAAAATTAACTTGATGTGGTTATGGATAAATTACAAGTCTTTCATTTACATATTTATTCTTTGTTAGATCCTAGGGTTTCACACTCTTTTGTAACCCCTTATATTGCTATCGATTTTGGAGTCAGCCTTAAAACCTTAGTAAAACCCTTCTCAGTGTCTACCCCAGTAGGTGTCTCTATTGTAGCCAGGCAGGTATACAAGAACTGCCAGTCATAATATCCCAGGAAGTTACTTCAGTTGATCTTCTGGAGTTAAAGATTACTAATGTTGATGTCATTCTCAGTATGGATTGGCTCCATTCATGCTTTTCTTCAGTTAATTGTAGAAATAGAGTCATTTAGTTTTAGTTTCTAGATGAACCAGTGATTGAATGGAAGGGTAGTTCTTCAGTTCTTACGGGCAAGCTTATTTCATACCTTAGAGCAAGAAAAATAATATCTAAGGGGTGTGTTTACCATCTTGTTCGAGTTAAAAACTCTAATTTTGAGACTCCCAATCTCGAGTCAGTTTCATTAGTGAGGGAATTTCTAGATGTGTTCCCTAAAGATCTTCCCAGAGTTTCTCCCTAAAGGGAAATTGATTTTGGAATAGACCTTCTTCTAAATATCCTACTTATCTCTATTCCTCCCTACAAAATGGATCCAAATGAGCTTAGGGAGTCGAAAGAACACCTGAAAAATCTTGTAGACAAGGGATTCATTGGACCTAGTGTTTCCCATGGGGCGCTCCAGTCTTTTTCGTTCGAAAGAAATAAGGTTCTCTCAAAATATGCATCGATTACCATTAGCTGAACAAATTCACAATCAAGAATAAATATCCACACCCTAAAATTGATCACTTATTTGAAAATCTTCAGGGTGCCATTTATTTCTCTAAGCTAGACCTCAAATCCGGCTATCATCAATTAACACCCCGAATCTGATACCCTAAATGCTACACGGTTCTCATGACCCCGAAGGACCACAAGGTAACCCAAGATTGATATCGGTACCTGAACACTACTTAATATACATATATAAATATGGAAACATAAGTAGTAAAACCATAAGGTTCAAATTTGAAACATAAAATCTGATAAAAGAATGTTTAAATAAGGTATAGAAATACCCAAAACTGAAATAAATTATCTGAATATACTATAGTCTAAAAGCCTCTAAACTGTCTGAATAAGGAGTTAATGGGACATGTCCCTACCTAACTCCAACTACTGAAATGAACTAAGTACTGAAATGATAAAGTACTGATCATGTCCTTGAAGGATAATGACTCACTACTAACTTTGACTGATGAATACTGGAATACTATTGATGCTCTGGAGCTCGTGCTTCTTAATCTATGGCATTAAGTAAAACACCATAACGCAAATGCATCAGTATGATTGAATGTACTAGTATGCATGTGAGGTAGGCTGAATGCAAGGATTCATATGCATGAACAATACTAAATGACTGTATAACATGAATGTGAGAATACATTCATGAACAAGTAACTGTAACTGAGACCATACTGATACTGTGTACTAAGTTTTGAGTACTAATTTACTAACATTTTGGTTTACTGATACTGATAACTGAGTCTACTAAATGCTAGGGAACTGATGGTATATTATTGATAGCGAAATAATTATTTCTAATAGTATTGATTATGAAGAGCTGGTCTGATTGGCTGTATCTGAAAGTCCTAAAATAGATTACTCGTAACATGATTTACTAATAACTAACATAAATGAGATAATTAGTATAACGGATATAAGTAATACCGAGCGACTATATCTGATAGTCTATGTTTTGATGAAATTAGCTGAGTTTTATACTATTCTGAGTTTACTATATATGACCGTCCTAAATTCTGTAGAACTATCTGAGTTCTATTACTGAGACTGAATCACTGTATTTGACAGTTCTAATTCTGTAACTAAAATTGTGGGAAGTATTTATCTAACTGACATGCCCCAAATAATCACAATATAGCTGAGTTGGGGTCTAATATGTAACCCCAATTAGAAGGGTGTTAATACCGCTCCACTGGTAAGGACGATCAGTGAGTAACCCTCATATAATAGTTAAATCTAGTGAGAATGGTAGGAACCTTCATATAATAGGTTAAGCCACCTCATCTACACTCATATAATCGGATATGATGTCTCAAGCTACGCTGGTTACGTAGTTTAGGAACACAAGAATTGCTTCTAAGAATCACACCCTCATATAACAGGTGAGTTCCCATCCTTAGGTTCTCTCGGTGCTAATTCCTACTTCCATCTAAATAGATACTGAACATAATTAACTGAGCTAGACTAGATTAATTTCATAAAGTTTTGTTGACTGACGAAACACTATTGAAATTTCTGAATTTACTGAGATTTCCTAAGTCACATGACTGACTGAGTTCTATGGATTATGTCTTAACTGAGGATATCGTGAAACATGACATTGGATCTAGGTATATAACTATATTTTTTGGGTACAAGTAACCCTAGGACTCAATAGAAGGAACCTGACAAAGTATGACTTTCTTGAATACATGGTCAATATCAACAATTCATACGACAACAATAGGGGAAATTTCATGAAGCACATGGTTATCATAATCTTGTATATAGCTTAGAATGCATATGATCATGTCTTATTTTTATCATTTTAATATCATGATTATATCATCATGCAATTGTATTACACAACAATCCTCATGGAAATCATTTTAAACATGGGGGAACAAATACATTCATAACTTGGGTCACAGTCTAACTATCAAGCATAATTTCTATTCTCCTAGGCATTTTATCAAACACTTAGGTTGCATGATTCAAGGCTTAGTTAATAGCATGAGTTTAATACAACCTTACTTCGTAATTCAACCCAATTTTATGATTTCAGTCCACATATTAGCGTAATTTTGTAAAGACATAATAATGGTTCCATCTTGGAATTCATACAATAGCAACAAATGAACATAATTCAATTCATAGAATGAATATCACAATTCATAATTTAAAACTTGATTCTTGGGCTTCATGGACAAAAGGAGTCCATGAATAGGCTTCAGGGACTAAAGGAGTCCATGAATGAACACTATGCATACCTTAGATGAAAGATTCTTGATGTTTCACAGAGAAATTTGCTTGAACTTGGATCCCCAATTGAAAACCCTAATGTGTTCTTGAGAGGAATTTGAGAGAAAAAGGTGTATTTTGATGTAAATGAGGTTTAATCCCGCATTTAAGCCTTTATAGGGTTTGGAAAATTACCCCTTTGCCCTTTACAATGCAGACATTTAATGACTAAATAACTGGACACCGACGCTATGAGTAATACGGCACGTTGAGGGCTGTGATGCTATACCCAATGCAGTGCGCCATGAACTCGTCGAGCCTCAGTTATTTTGGCTCTGGCAGTCTGCACAATTGGTGAGCAACGCAGTTGGTGATGCGGCAGCCCAAGATCACGTTGGTCCACTATTTTGGACATCCAATCTTGATCCAAACGAGTTTTCAAAATATCCAAAACTTATCCGGGAATACCTACTGACCTTCTTGATCATGAATCAATAAAAATATGGACCCTTAAAGGACATTAAGGTGCCAAAATAAATTTGCCAACTTTTGAAGGCCAAAATTAAGCAAAGTCTGGAATGTAGCTAAAATTTTCTAAGTCTAGGACCCCCTTGACATGCTTAAAGGATTGTATTAAGCTTTAGAATTTTATGGGGTCTTACAATATCTCCCCCTTGAGAACATTCATCCTCGAATGAAACTGAATGAGAGGGGATAAATGATAGACTAAAACACATACTGAGCATGAACTTCTGGAACATGATTTCAAGATTGACATGACTGATAATTGAATATATCATACTGAGCATGTATATCTGATGCATGTGTAACTGATTCGTGAATGTATGACTGAGTGTTCTGATAAGATGGGGTTTTTCATGATGAGAATGCATATCTGATGCATAAATACATAACTGACATAATGCAAGTCTGATTATGCAATGGTACTTAGTACCAAGTTTATAAATTTTGGGCATGAAACTGAATACCAAGTCGGTAATAAAACTGAACATGTAAACTGGGTAAGCTTAAGGAAATTTTTTATCTTGGACTGAGTCTGAATTAGCAGAGAGGAGGTGAGGATACTTAGTATGCATGTATACTTTTGCTTCCCAATTATCTCCCTCAATGGAGTAATTCCGTCAAAGAACTTTGTCTAGAGGGACTTTTTTCTTCCTCAATTTGCGAATCAGTAGTCTAGGATTTCAACTATGATTTTCCCTCATGAGAGAGACTATTCTGAACATCTATGCTCTAAATAGGGAATACAACTGCCGGGTCACTTATACAATTCTTTAGCAAAGAGACATGGAAAACTGGATGAATTGAGGCTAGATCTGAAGGCAACTCGAGCTTATGAGATATCTTGCCGTAACAACTGAGAATTTTTAAAGGGACCGACATATAGGGGGAATGAGATTTCCCTTCTTGCCGAACCAATTCACTCCCTTCATAGGAGAGATATTACGATACACATAGTCACCAATCTTGAACACGCATAAATAGGAACATGAGAACATAGCTGAGTTTGTAATGGATGACATGAACTGAGTTTGTAACGTGATGCATGAACTGAATACTGTGAACTAAATATTGTAAATTAAATCGAGCCTCTAAATACATGGATCATGGTGAAGATTAGAACTTGAGGATTAACTTATGAGTATCCCCTACTCACAACTGGATTCATTAGGTGAAGAGAGAATGAGATGCTCATGTTATGAAAGTTTGGGGGATTATAGTGTATCTCCCCCTTAGGACACTATGTCCCTCAAAGAATACTGACTTGGATGAGCTACTGGGAAAGCTAAAGCGATGCACAAGGCACCTATGAACTGAGTCTTAACTGAATAACTGGGATCTGAAACTAAAATATGATACATGAACTGAGCTGTGCTTGCGACTATTTAGTTGGTTAACCTTAGAATGGTTATATCCATAAGACTTCAGATAGTATGTCTAGATGGAAGGAACAGGAACCCAAACTATGCAAATTTGTCTGTCTGACTGCTAAACTAAATTACTGGTTTTACAGACTAACTCATGCTAAAAGAGTATAATTGACTGGAGCCTTTTCTCTAACACTCTTTCTATAGAGTTCTAACGGCTTTAGGGTGCAAGGAAATCTTGGCCTTGTCTAAATAAGATAGCTGAATGAGAAAATCTTTACGTGGCTAAAGTTTGGTAAGATGAGTTGAGGCCCATGGACACCATTTAAGATAAAATGACAGCCTCTTGCACTGCAACTAAGATTACTAAAAAGATTCACATGGATGCATAAATGTACTACTTATCTGATTAACTAGATAGCTGACAGCTGAATACTGGGCGTGTAAGACTGAACTGTACTTGGTATGAATAGCTAGACTGAGACTATTGAGTATTATACACAAAAGTTAATGGATGATTAGGTATCATGAGGTAACAGAGCATGAATTTTGTGAAAGATGTATTAATTGCAGATGCAAGATCGAGTGTATGAGATGATTTGGAAATATTTCATAGAATGAGGTATTGCAATACTAATAAAACTGAGTATCTGACAACTGTATGCTATGGTCAAGTAAGCCTGGAACTAAACTGAGTTTCTGATCTGATTACTGAACTAAAGTAGACAGTATAACTAGGATTTATACTGGAACCAAATACCAGGTTCTGATAACTGAACATTGATAACCGTGGTTTACACTGATACTGAAGTACTTAATTCTAAGACTGAACTGAATACTGAAACTGTAACTAAAATGGCAATTTAGTTTTGATAGTTATGTAATAAAGACTGACATAAGTCGAGGATCTAAAAGAGTACTCTCACTCTGTACTTTCCCAACTTCTAATTACAATCTCTTGCTAGCCTTTTACTGTTACACTTAACATGACATTCAAGCCTATCTTTATTACTACACTCTTGGATAGCATAAGCATTCAATAATCTTCTCTTAACATAAAATATTTACTCTCTCAGTTCTAAGTAACTACTCATCACTACACTATTTTCATCAAGAGAGCATACTTAAGGGTTAAATCAGGAGGACCTGAAGCATGAATGGATAATAACTAAACTTGACACCTGGCTGTGGCCTGAGAAATATAATATTAATAGATTAGATTTATCCAAAAGGTCTGAACTGAGGATATAGTAGATACATGACATATTCTGGATTTAATTGATTAGTAGGAGCATATCATAAGTCATGAAAGTTGAGTATACTGTAAAGCATGGAATGTGTACATGAGTCATGAGCTGCATGACCAGAGTTTAGAGTTTTCTGTATTCATGGGTCATGACTTGGATTGCTGAGGGGAGTAAAACTGAACTCCTTATGTTGGGAACTAGAATCATACATGATTTCATGGAAAACATATGAATATAAGCTGGGTTTATGGAATGGAGATGTAATACATGAGAAGGCATCATGTTAACTGAAGTACGAAACTTTACACTGAGATAAGGATGGGTCGGGAATTATCTTTCCCTTACTGCTTTCCTATACATGCCGACACAACTACTGGAATTTGAAGGCCTGTCTCTTTCTAAGCTTTCATAATTGAACATCGCTTGTATATCTGTCGGGCTATGATAAACTGACCTACTAGGGCGGACACTAGAAAAGGTCCTGTTAAAATTTGGTGTGACCTCAATAATTATAGTGACTGCATTAGAAGGGCTTTCCTGATTTTGTTGGGGCTGAAGAGCATGGAATCTATTTGGGCATTTCCCACTGATGGAATTGGAGGAGGCACCCTGCTGATTTAAGCAACTGGACTGAGCTGAAGAATGATTATGCTGATTTCGAGGACCAGGCCTAGGACAGTATCAGACTTTGTAACCTGACTCACCACATCCGAAACACATATCACTGCCAACTCTGCATATACTCTTATAATACTTACCACAAGTCTGACAAAGAGGATGGCTTCAGGCCCTACTAATACTGCCCTAAGGTTTAGGACCTGGCATCCTGTCTTTGAAATTAGGGACTGGAGTACTGGCCAAGGAAGGAACTGGAACTAAAAACTTTAGGCAGAAATGAAAGCGGTTACCACCCTCTAACTTAGGCTGGTTAAAAGTAAGTCTACCTATTCTAGTTCTCTTATTTTATCTCTTTCTTTTTTTCTTTCTTACTATGCTTTCCCACCTCGATCTGCTGGGTATGAATCACGTGCCTGGGTGATACAATGGCCTGCTGATTTCTCTAATATACTACTATATAGGATATAGTAAGAGAGTTGATTCTGAATTTACCATGAAAGATATGCTCATCCAGGGAATCTGTTTGGAAGAGCGGAAGTACCGATTGGTTTTCGATCCTCCTTTTGTTAGTCCTTTTGGGAGACATGTTCTATAATGAAAGGAAGAAGCGAACTATATTGAGTGTTCAAATTGATCTAATGCTCACTCGCACGCCATGAATACTGAAAGAAGGAAAACTGTTCCTAAAATATCTCATAGCCCTCTGGACATAAGTGTGTTGCACAACACACCCATGTACAAGACTATACTAGATGTGGATTTTTAGACTTCTTAGGATGCTGTTGAAACTTAGGATCTGATACTAAGTTTGTAAAGCCTTGAATCTAGTACCCAAAATGCTTTGCAGTGCTCATGACCCCGAAGGACCACAAGCTAACCTATAAATAATATCTGTACCTGAACACTGCATAATTTATGTATATAAATAATGAAATATAAGATGTAAGGCCATAAGGTTCAAATCTGAAACATAAAATCTGATAAAACAATATTTAAATGGGGTATAGAAATGCCCAAAACTATCTGAATAGTCTGAAAGCCTCTAAACTGTCTGAATAAGGAGTTGATGGAACATGTCCCCAAATACATATGAGATAGGCTGAATGCAAGTGTTCATATGCATGAAGAATACTTAAAGACTGTATAACATGAACGTGAGAATATATGCATGAACAAGTAACTATAACTGAGACCATACTAACGCCAGGTACTGAGTTTTGAGTACTTATTTACTAATATCTGGGTTTACTAATACTGATAATTAAGTCTACTGAATACTGGGGAACTGATGGTATATTACTGATAGAGGAATGATTATTTCTGACATTCCTGATTATGAAGAACTGGTCTGATTGACTGTATCTGGCAGTCCTAAAATTGATTACTGGTAACATGAGTTACTGATAACTAACATAACTGAGATAACTAGTATAAATGATATAAACTGATACTGAGATATTGTATCTGACAGTCTATGTTCTGATGGAACTAGCTGAGTTTCATACTGTTCTGAGTTGACTGTATTTGACAGTCCTAAATTCTATAGAACTATTTGAGTCTATTACTGAGACTAAATGACTGTATCTGATAGTCCTGACTGTATCTGATAGTCCTGATTCTGTAACTGAAACTGTGGGAAGTAGTTATCTAACATACATGCCCCAAATAATCACAATATAACTGAGTTGGGATCCAATCTGTAACCCCAATTGGAAGGGTGTTAATATCGTACCACTGGTAAGGACAATCTGTGAGTAACCCTTATATAACAGGTAACTCTAGTGAGAATGGTGGGAACCCTCATATAACAGGTTATGCCACCTCATCTACCCTCATATAACAAGTTATGATGTCTCAACCTACACTGGCTACGTAGTTCAGGAACACAAAGATTACTTCTAAGAATCATACCCTCATATAACAGGTGAGTTCCCATCCTTGGGTTTGCTCGGTGCTAATTCCTACTTCCATCTGAATAGATACTGAACATAATTAACTAAACTGGACTAGACTAATTTCATAGAGTTTCGTTGACTAACGGAATACTATTGAGATTTTTAAATTTATTGAGATTTCCTGAGTCACGTGACTGAATGAGTTCTATGGATCTTGCCTTGACTGATGATATCGTGAAACATGACACTGGCTCTAGGTACACAACTATATTTTTTTTGGGTACAACTACCCCTAGGACTCGATAGAAGGAAACTAACAATGCATGACTTTCTTGAATACATGGCCAACATCTACAATTCATACTACGATAGTAGGGGATATTTCATGAGGCACATAGTTATCATAATATTGTATATAGCTTAGAATGCACATGATCATTTCTTAACTTCATCAAGTTTATATCATGATTATATCATCACGGAATCGGATTACACAACAATCCTCATGGAAATCATTTTAAACATAAGGGAACACATACATTCATAACTTGAGTCACAGTCTAACTATAAAGCATAATTTCTATTCTCCTAGGCATTTTATCAAACACTTAGGTTGCATGATTTAAGGCTTAGGCATGAACATGAATTTAATACAACCTTACTTCGCAATTCAATCCAATTTCATGACTTTAGTCCACATATTAGCGTAATTTTATAAAGACATAATAAGTGTTCCATCTTGGAATTCATACAACAACAACATATGAACATAATTCAATTCATAGAATGAATGTCACAATTCATAATTTAAAACTTGATTCTTGGGCTTCATGGATGAAAGGAGTCCATGAATGAACACTATGCATACCTTAGATAGAAGATTCTTGATGATTCACAGAGAAATTTTCTTGAACTTGGATCCCCAATTGAAAACTCTAACCTGTTCTTGAGAGGATTTTGAGAGAAAAGGGTGTATTTTGGTGTAAATGAGGCTTAATCCCACGTTTAAGCCTTATATAGGGTTGGGAAAAATACCCCTTTTCCCTTAAAAATGTGGAATTTAATAAGTAAATAACTGGGTACCGACGCTATGAGTAAAGCAGCGTGTTAAAGGCTGCAACACTATACCCAATGTGGCACACTATGAACGCGTCGAGCTTCAGTTGTTTTGGCTCTGGCAGTCTGCAAAATTGGTGACCAACGCAACTGGAGATGCGGTGCGCCAAGATCGTGTTGGTCCACTGTTTTGGACTTCCAATCTTGATCTAAACGAGTTTCCAAAAAATCTAAAATATGTCTGGGAACACCTATTAACCTTCCTGATCATGAATCAATAAAATTATTGACCATTAAAGGACATTAATGTGGCAAAATGAATTTGCCAACTTTTAAAGGCCAAAATTAAGCTAATTCTAGAATGTAGCTAAAATTTTCTAAGTCTAGGACCCCCTTGAAATGCTTAAAGGAATGTATTAAGCTTTAAATTATCACAGGGTCTTACAATATCTCCCTCTTGAGAACATTCATCCTTGAATGAGACTGACTGAGAGGGAGAAATGATAGACTAAAACACATACTGAGTATGAACGACTGGAATATGATTTCATGACTGACATGACTAATAACTGGATATGTCATATTGAGCATGCATATTTGATGCATGTGTAACTAATTCATGAATGCATGACTGAGTGTTCTGATAAGCTGGGTTTTCTTATGATGAGAATGCATATCTGATGTATAAATACGTAACTGACATGATGCAAGACTGATTATTCAATGGTACTTAGTACCAAGTTTATAAATTTTGAGCATGAAACTGAATACCAAGTCGGTAATGAAACCAAATATGTAAACTGGGTAAGCTTAAGGAAAGCTTTTATCTTTAAGTGAGTTTGAATTAGCGAGGATACCAAACTCTTGGAACTTGGGGATACGAAACTATGGCAACGAACCACCAGGTCTTTGGTGCTCTACCTTAACCTATTGACAAGTTACACACACTGCTACAAATTCCGTTATAACTATCTTCATACCATTCCACCAATAGATTTCCCGTAAGTCGTGGTACATCTTGGTAGCTCTTGGATGGATGGAATAACGCACACCATGTGCTTCCGCCATGATCCACTTCCTCAAATAATCAACACATGGCACACATAATTTACTCTGGTATCTCAACATGCCATCTCCCCCTTGGGAGAAAATCTCTACCTTTTGGTCTTTAACTGACTCCTTTAGTTTGACCAAACTAGAATCCTTGTCTTGCTTCTCCTTCACTTTTGAAACTAGGAAAGATTCAGAACTACTCTGAACTCAAATATTTCCTTTAGCTGAATTAACTAACCTAACACCTAATCTATCCAAATGATGAACTTCTCGAGCTAACTCTTTCGTATTGTTTTCCATATGTGGAACACTACCCATAGAGAATCTACTAAGGGTGTCTGCTACTACATTGGCTTTGATCGGATAGTACAACACACTCATGTCATAACCTTTCAATAATTCTAACCACCTTCTCTGACAGAGATTCAACTCTCTCTGGGTAATTTTGTGATCCGTAAACACATCCACATGTACCCCATACAAATAATGTCTCCAGATTTTTCGAGCAAACACAACAACAGCTAATTCAAGATCATGGGTTGGGTAATTCTTTTTATGAGGCTTAATCTGTCTAGAGGCATAGGCTATGAACTTACCTCGCTGCATTAGAACATAACCTAAACCAACTCTACAGGTATCATAATACACCACAAAACCGTCTGTACCATCAAGTAATGCTAATACTGGGGCTAAAGTGAGTTGAATCTTAAACTCCTGAAAACTCTTCTTGCAGGAATCTGAATACAGGAACTTAACTTTCTTTTAGGTCAATCTAGACATAGGAGATGTAATAGATGAGAAATCCTCAACAAAACATCTGTAATAGCCAGCTAAACCTAGGGAACTTCTAATATATGACAGAGAGATAGGTCTAGGCCAATTTCTTATGGCTTCTGTCTTTTAGGGATCAACTCTAATACCCTTACTGGAAATGATATGACCAAGGAAAGATACTGACCTTAGCCAAAATTCCCATTTGCTAAATTTTGCAAACAATCGTTGATCTCTAAGAGTTTACAACACAATTCTAAGATGTTCTGCATGATCATCTTCACTACGAGAGTAGACGAGTATATCATTGATAAAGACTATGACAAATATGTCCAAATACTGTTTGAACACTCTATTCATCAAGTCCATAAAAGCTGTGGGGGCATTGGTTAGCCCAAAAAACATGACTAGAAACTTAAAATGACCATAATGGGTTCTAAAAGCTGTCTTTGGAATATCACATTCCCTTACTTTAAGCTGATGATAGCTGGATCTAAGGTCTATCTTTGAGAAATAACTTGCACCTTGGAGTTGATCAAATAAGTCATCAATTCTCGGGAGAGGATATTTGTTTTTGACTATAACTTTATTCAGCTCACAATAGTCAATGCACATATGCAGAGAACCATCTTTCTTTCGCACAAATAGGATGGGAGCTTCCCATGGAGAAATACTAGGCCTTATGAAACCTTTATCTAAAAGATCTTTGAGTTTATCTTTCAACTCCTTAAGCTCTGTGGGAGCCATACGGTATAGAGGGATAGAAATAACTGAGTATCTGGGAGAAGGTCAATACCGAATTCTATTCCTCGATCGGGAGGTACCCTGGTAAATCTTTGATAAAGACATATGGAAACTCATTGACTACACTGATTGAATGAATTGTTGGAGTCTTCGACTTAGTGTCTTTGACTCAAACATGATGGTAGATACACCATTTGGAGATTAACTTTCTGGATTTAAGATAAGATATAAAATGGCTTTTAGGAGACACTGAATTTCTTTTCCACTCAAAGAGTGGCTCATCCGAAAACTGAAACTTCACAACTATAGTGCGACAATCTATGGATGCATAAAAGGAATATAGCAAATCCATATCAAGAATAAGATCAAATTCAACCATATCTAACTCTATTATGTCAGCTAACATGATTTTATGAAATACAGTGATAGGACACTTTCTGTAAATCCACTTGGCAACAACTGACTCACCTTTGTGGTTAGAAACAAAGAAAGGCTCAGGGATCTTTTCAGAACTTACCTTAAAATTTAATGCAACTAATGGGATTACATAAGAGAAACTCGACCTAGGGTATAACAAATGTAAACATCAAAATAAAATATGCAAAGTGTACCAGTAACAATATCTGGTGAATCCTCCAACTTTTGTCTAGATAGTAAAGCATAAAATCAATTCTGGAGCTAACCGCCATCGGTACTAGATAATGCGCCATGTGGAGCACTAGTAGCCTGAGTCTGGAGACGGACATCCCTATTTCCCTATCTAGCATACGGGCACTCTTTGATTCTATGACCCGGCTGGCCATAACCATAACAACCTTTCCAACCCCACAAACACTCACCTAGATGGATCTTACCATACTTAGCACATGAGTGATAATTGGGCTTCCCACTCACACTATTCTGGGATCAGGACATAGAAGGCTTACCCTACTGCTTATGTCTACCTCTGGGAATGGGAGAACTACCTAAAAATAGTGCTGACATAGATGGAAGATTCTAAAACTTTGAATGATTCTCCGCTTGAGATCTATTCTGACCATACTCAAACTGTTCTGTTCTAGCTATCTTGTTATTTCTATTTCTCCCCTTCAACTTCTCTAACTTTATCGGTTGGGCATGCATCATCAACCTAGTAAGATCCATGTCCCCAATAAGCATAGAAGTCCTACACTCCTTAACCACCAACCTAGACACACCAATTACAAACTTACTCATGCTTGACCTAAGGTCAGCCATCTATCAGGGGCATACTTTGAAAACTGGTTAAACTTGAGGCAATACTCCTTCACTATCAGTAAGCCCTGCCTCAGGTTCATAAACTCTTATATATTGGATTCCCTTATCTCACGTGGGAAGAACTTATCTATAAATGCATCCTGAAATACCTTCCATGACATGGGAGCCGCGTTCTCCCCTCTACTTTTCTTCCACATCACTACCTACTCATATGCAACATCCTTTAGCCAATAGGACGCTAACTCTACACTCTCCTCTTCAGAAATATGCATAATCTAGGTAATCTTCTTTACCTCATCTAGATAAAACTGTGGGTTCTCACCTTTTTTTGACCCAAAGAATTTCAGCGGGTTTATTCTCATAAAATCTCAAATCTTGGCTGCAGATAAGTCCCTATTTTGCTGAAGTGGCATTGCAGCCTGATGGTTTCTCTGAACATTAGCTATCATAACTTAGGCTAGAGCCTACAAGGCATCCCAAAACTTTGCTTGTGACACATTATCATTCAAAGGATCTGCAGACTGAGGTGGCTGGTTATCATTTCTGCATGCGTTGGCTCGATGAAGAGATATTTTTTATCATGTGAAAGCATGAGTTAGAAGAAAATGGAGAGACTGAATGCATGATAAATCATGAAAGAAGATATGATTTCCTAAATTGCTCCATAGCCTCTTGCATATAGATATGGCACGCTTTACACCGATGATCAAGACTCTATGTAACATGGATTGTTTGACTTTTTAAGACTCTCTAAATCTTAGACTCTGATGCCAACTTGGTAACACCTCAAAATTTTATTTCTGGGATGCGAAATGGTGCTCTGAACTACAAGTGGTCCTGAGCTAACCCTGGCTGCCTTCTACTAAATCTGAATTGCAAAATAAGGGAATATGGATGTAAGATCAAAATAAATATAGAAAACTATCTAAATTATTTTAGTATATCTAAAAATTCAAATCTCATCAGTCTAATAAAGCAAATACTAAAAATCTGAATACTACAACTAAAATCTAAAACTGAATCTGGTAGTCCGACAAACTTCTACTGACTAAATCTAGAGAGTCACTGGGACAGGCCCCTGCTGACTCAAACTGTCTAAAATGAATACTGAATCATCTATAAATAAAATGAAAATATAAATTTCTAAGTCCCCAATCTATGAGGACTTACCAATTGTACAGATATAGATGAGATGCTCGAAAATCACTCACGCTGCTAAGATTGATCACCTAAACCTACATTATGAGACAATGTAGCACACAAAAGTATATATGGATCAGTACTTTGGGAATGTATTGAGCATATAGGGGTGTATGCAATAAGTAAAAAATATCATCACAATTTATAAAATCATGCATGGTAAATGTAAGTGACTCACATAGGCTTGAGAAATCTGAAAACTGAGCATCATAAATCATGAACAATAAATCATATAATATAAATATTTTGAGCCATTATATTCAGCTCCAAAAATCTATTCTTTCTAAATACTACTACATTATCTTGTCAACTGTAAGGGAAATACTTTATCTGAAGACTTTAAGAATCTTAAAAACCACAGCTTCCAAAACATATGCTTTTATCTGAAGGGTTTAAGCCAATAGACTGTATTAAGAGTAGGGGACTTCTTTTGGGATGTTTTTCTAACCGACATAAACCATGTGAGCATTCATGAAGTCCAACGTCTTACCCATGTTGGGGAAAGCTTTTCTTCCCTTGCCATCGAAATAGAGCCTTTATCTTAAGTGATCACAATCTTAGTCATCCACATAGAAGTGGGAATAATCTTAATCCTATGGTGGCACGTAGTTCTGGGGAATGAAACCTTGGTATCATACCCATCTCGGTGCTAAATACTACTCCCATTCTTATGCTCAGGATCTTAGGAAACGCACTTCAAAATAGCACAAGGGTCTATAAGAAAATGAATTATTCTCTTTCTTCTCTTTATATATCAAGTCATATGAACATTGTGTATTCATTATCCTAGCTTAGGACCAAAAGGTCAAATCTTTATAAAAAATATGAGAATAATCTTATCATAGGTTGCACATAGCACAAACAACCTTGAAATAGCAATCTTTAATTAGGGCTTAATGACCATGGATTAAACTCACGTTAAAATATCATAATGTTCATGCTTGATAATGTAAACATTGATAAATTAATACAAAATCTGGAAATTACTGAAATATGCATTAAAATATGAACATAATCATGTAATTAAACTTCGAAATCACTGTAAATCTCATAAGTTTGTGAATAACAATAATGGGTATAAACCCTAACTTAAATTTCATGGGAAATCATATTAAATTTTATTAAAATTGGAATTAAAATGAGTATTTGCGCACAAGGATGAAAGGATTATCCTTGTTCATAACCCCACATACCTTAACCAAGGATATTAGATAAAACGCTTGAATGTTGGACTCCTATTGTGTCTTTAGAGATGATTTCTTAGAGTTCTTGAATTAGAAATCCTTAATCTTAAATTGCCTTGGAGAATTAATGGAGGAATTAGATTTCTTGAGGAGTAAGATTTGACGATCTAGGGTTTTATTTAAGAGTATTTTGGTGAAAAGTTGGTATAATATGCTTAGGACGAGTTAAATGATCTGTTATTCACGATTTGGGGCTAGAGAAAAAGACCAGAGAAACCCTTTTAAAATTTTACTCAGCCTGGAAAAATTCTTGATATTGGCCTATCGCATGACGAGCCGCTATCGCGGTGGCCTACCAAAAACTGCCAACTGGGACCTAGAAAATTCCCATGATGCGGACCTATCGCAGTACGCTTCTAAATTATAATTTTGGACAACTCTGCGATGCTCCATTATCATGGAGGCTCATTGGAAAGTGACAATTGTAAAATGGGATATCACCGCGATACGTTGGAATCGCAAAGTCTTATTGGAAATTGACAATTGGGATTTCAGACCTCTCCGTAATGCGCTAGTGACCGAAATGATGGTGTTTTATGACTGAAACTTAAAATTGCCATAACTTCTCATTCGGTTATTAGATTAAGGTAAATCTTATATTGTTGGAAAACTGATTTAATTTCCTACACATTGGGGGGGGGGTCTAAATCTAGAAAATTCTATATGTATGGAAAATCATTCTTTCTTGAAGATAACAGTTGACATTCTAGATGTCAAATTGAGTTAAGAAAAGTACGAGGTACTACAACTGTCAGCAGGTTAAGATTGAGCACCAAAGGCCTAGTGGTATATTATAGGAGTTTAGTATTCCTGCTTGGAAGTGGGAAGAGGTGAACATGGATTTTGTGATAGGTTTTCCCCATTCGTATCATTAACATAACTTAATTTGGGTTATTGTTGACAGAATGACCAAATCAGCCTATTTTTTGCTACTTCATACTTCCTATACAGATGTGGAATCTTCCAAGCTCTATATTAGAGAGTTGGTTAGGTTGCATGGAGTTAAATTGTTGATTATTTTAGATGGAGGTACTCAGTTTACCTCTTACTTTTGGAAGACTTTTCAGAAGAGTCTCGGTACCCAGGTTTGTCTTAGTATCGATTTTCACCCTGAGACAGATGGCTAGGTAGAGAGGACCATTCAAACCCAAAAGGACACATTGAGAGCTTTTGCTATCAACTTTAAGTGTAGTTTGGATGATTACTTTTTTTTGATTGAGTTTGCCACCAGTATTCAGATAGCTCCGTTTAAGGCTCTCTATGAGAAAAGATGTAGATCTCCTATCGGTTGGTTTAAAGTAGGTGCGTCTACTTTGGTAGGGCCAGATTTAGTGTTTGATGTTATAGAGAAGGTTTAGTTGATAATTGAGAGGTTTAAGACAACCCAAAGCCTTCTGAAATCCTATGCAGATGTGCGTGGGAGAGATCTTGAGTTTGTAGTTGGGGATTTGGTGTATTTCAAAATCTCTCCCATGAAGGAGGTGATGAGATTTGGCAAGAAGGCGAAACTCAGTCTCTAATATATTGGCCCTTACATGATCATGAGTCATTATAGGAAGGTAGAGTATGAGCTTGAGTTGCCTATAGATTTGGCATCAGTACATCTAGTGTTCAATATTTCCCTATTAAAAAAGTGCATTGGTGACCTAGCGGTAATTGTTCCTTTACAAAGTACATATGTCTAGGACATCCTTTCTTACAAAGAAATCCGAGTTGATATCCCTGATCATTGATTCATAGGAAAGGAACAAAGATGTTCCCTTGGTCAAAGTCCTTTGTTGGAATCAGTCCATTGAGGGAGCCACTTGGGAAGCAAAAGTAGATATACGAACCAAGTACCCTCATATTTTCTCTATAAACTCAGACTCAACCTAAGGTAACAGTTATCCTTAGATTTTATATCTTCAATTCTTAGTTCCATCTATGTAATCATCCACATGTCATCGCATGTATTCACGAATTAGATCAGTCATTCATCATGTTTCATCTTTAGTCATATGATCACGTTTTTTAGTTATGCATATTTAGTATGAAACCTCAGTTCCTCAGTATTTTCAGATTAATCAGTCCCATTCGAGGATGAATATTTCCAAGGGGAAGAAATTGTAAGACCCCATAAGATCCTAGCTTAATTCAGATCAGCATTGTATGTAAAAGGGGTCTAAGAGTTAGAAAATTTCACTAAGTGTTAGGACTTAGTCATTTCTAAAGCTCCTAAACTTTGATGATTTTATTTTCGACCTTCTTGACATTGAAAAGTTAATTTTTAAGTTGATTCATGATCAGAGTTGTCGATAGGACATCTCGAGTGAGTTTTGGAATTTTTGGATGAGCATAAAGGCACGTTTGAAGATGCAAAATAGTAGACCCCCTGAAATGGGTTTGAGGCACGGGGCTTGGTCCATTGCTGGGGGTGCCCACGGAAGAGCCTGCTGCGCAGGGCTTAGACCGCCAGTCCAGAGCCCACGGCACCCGGCTCATCGCCCGCCTCTATTTTGCCTGCTTTTGATTCCATTTTTCCAAGGGCAATTGGATCTTTTCCGTTTACTCAATGGATCCATAACACATGATTAAGGGTACTAAAAGCATTATTTGTCATCTTTTACTTAAAATACCCTAAAAAAACCTATTCTCTCTCAAGAACAAACCCTAGCCTCTTCAAAATTCAGGCTCAAGCTTCAAGAAACCACCAAGAACTTTCACTAATTCATCAATTAAGGTATGTATGATGTTCATTCATGGGTCATTTTCGCCCATGTAGTCCAATAATCCATTTTCAAGTTTAAATCCATGATTTTTACATGTTATTTTTAGTTATCTTAAAGAAGTTATTATGAATATTGATTACAAATTATGTTTACCATGTGTTTTCATTGGAAATTGTCCCTGACACATTTGAATGATGATGTTCGCATGTTAAATCCTAAATCCATGATTTTAGTATTTCAATTATGTTAGAATCATATTTTTTTAACTATTCTCATGCTTAAGCCTATGAATTTCAAGTGTTTGATGAAATGCCTAAATGATTTGATTTTGAACAATGACTACTTATTATGTTTTCGAAGCTTCAGTATGTTTCTATTGTTAATGTTATTGAGTCTTAGGGGTTACGAATACCCTAAATTTAGCTATTTACCTAGTGTTTCGTATCTATAGAATGATTTCAATTATACCATGAGCAACATAATTCAATTAGAATATGGTCAGTTATGAGTCCAATTAAGCTTATTTCAGTCTAGTAATATGTGTCTTTCAGTTAAGAGTAACACTTAGCACCGTGTGAATGTAGGGATGGAATCTCCTCCGTTAGTAGGAATGAGGCACTTGTCACCTCTGTCAGTAGGCATGAGAAGTTAGTAGCAGTCCCTAGATTCCAGATCTACGGCACCACTGTATACTTTGAGGAGTCACTCATTAGTTAGGCATGACACCCTCATCCTTTAAGTGGATCCACACTGCCAATATTAGTACCCGTGGCATGATACTAACACCCTTCTAATTAGGGTTATAGGTTGGACCCTGATAGTACATTGGGGCATGTCGGTTATAGCTAGCTCCCATAATCTCAGTTCAGTATCCAGTATAGAGTTTAGTTTTAGGTTTGCTTGACCATAACATACAGTTATCAGTAATTTAGTATTAGTATTTCAGTACTTCAGTTTACTGACTATATTAGAATCATATTTTATGCTTGTTCATGCATTCTTAAATTTTTCCTGCTTTTATGCATTCATACTCAGTTACCTCATGCAATTCAGTCAATTATTATCTCATGCATATATCCCATACATTTTAGCATAACCTCATCTCATATATCAGTACATTCAAATTACTGACCATATACTCGTTTTTTGCGCTATGATGTCTTATATAATGGGTTCAGAAGCTTAGGTTCCCAATCGTACTTAGACATTCTAGCATAGCAGCAGTAGTAGAAGTGATGAGTCCTCATATATCGAGGACCATTTATGTTTATCTCAGTCTTTCAGCTCAGTAGTCTGTCACAGTTAGTTGGGGGCTTGTCCCATCAACTCCTCAGTAAATTAGAGGCTTTTCAGACTATTTTAGATAGTTAGTCAGGTTACCAGTTTTTATTATCAGTCTTCTCAGCATTATTTTTAGATGCTTTCAAAACTATGATTTTTAATCGCATGTTTCAGCATTTAAAACCTTATAGCATTTTCAGTTAAATTCCACACATGTTACTTTGGTATTTGTTTTATTCGGTTCTCATAATAGGTACCAACTCATGGGTTAGCTTGTGGTCTCGTAGGACCATAAGAAGCGTATGGCATCCAAGGTGTATTTTTGGGGTGTTACATATGTAGTCTACACCGACATTAAGTGACTCATAGGCTATATGAGTTTGGTCCATACCCAACCAGGAGACCCATAATCTATATTTGCCACACGTAATGAGATTAGTCTAAATCTATCAATATTCTAAATCCACCATGTCATCCTTATATTAAGAAAAATACTATCCATCTAATTAAGGAACTAGCATCTCTATGTCGGAAAAACATAGGTTTTAGGTGATGGTCACGAGGACATATGCCTTCTTAATGTACTAAAATTTTTCTTTAAACCCAATTAAAAACATTAACCATAAATTTATCCATAGAGTCATTTATAAGACATTTATGTTTTTCTATTGTCATACCAAGACTTGAAAGCCACTCATATCAAGCAAAAACTATTATTATATAACATTTATTGACTCTTAATCCTCTGTTTGAAGTTATAACATAATCTTAGTTGAATTTCCACATAACCATACCTCATTGACATCATCATTTCAAAGATTTCAAATCATTAAACATACCCCATAAATATTAAAGACTCCATATTTAAATAACAACACTTTCAGAAGCAACAAATATATATATTTCTTTCTTCTTACTAAAATCATAATTTTTGTAACAAAATAAATTAAAAAAGGAATATGAAGAATTGAATACATTACAACCAATAAGTTTCCACATTTATCAAATTTCATATTTCAAACAATAAGCTCTAATTCTCAAGTTCCATAAAAATTCAAGCTTTAGTTTATCAAAATGGGGTTTGCAACTTAAAATAGTTCCTCTAAAAAATCAATCAATAACCTATATTTAAAATCCATATGAATCTACCTTAATAATTAGAAAAAACACCTAAATTGTATTATGTTGAAAGAGGGTTGTTCAACATACCTTTTGACGGAAGGAATTTTAAGAAAGCTTGAGAGTAGAGCCTTGAATCTTGAACCCTAGTTAATTTTAATCCTAAATATTTTGGAGAAGTGTAGGATGTGTTTTGGACAATGAAATACTCTCCATATACTATTTTATGTGTCACCATATTTTTTTTTGTCCGTCCCAATTAAAAATGCCACCTTTCCTTATTTGGTAACAATTTAAATATACAATTTCACTTTTACCCTTATTGGTCCCACCTACTTAATTAACATAGTAATATTACATTTTTTTAATATGGACAATATAGTAAACATCATTAAGTCTTTCCTTAATTCTTAAACTTGGTGCCCGGTCAAACTATGACACATAAAATGGGATGGATGGAGTACATATCTATGGATTTTGGGTCACTTTGTATGGGTGGGGGATGGTTTTTAACCTAGAAAAGGACCAAAAGGCTCTAAAAATATGAAATAAAAATGATGTCCCATCAGGAAATAAGGGATGTACAGTAACCTCCCCATAGCACTATGGTTTCTTGTGCGGCATGCAACTTAGTGTGGAGAGGAAATAAAAGCCCCTCTTGACTGGATATGCAACATATACCCTTAGTCTTTAACCCTTTTCACGTGTTGCACAGTCTTAGAATACATCTTACACTTTTGTAACGTTATCTAACTCACCCCAAATAATTTTTGCTCATTCAAAAGGTCATATGGACTCATTTTTATGCTCTAATAAGACATTCAAATGTACAGGGTGTTACATTATCCCGCCTTGGGATTATTCATCCCTGAATAAGGATCATGGACTCTTTTAGCATGATGTAATGATTTATGTAAAATGTTAAGGCATGGGTACAAAAAATTAAAGATGAGCATGTAATTGGAACCTCAAACAACTTCATCCAAAGATGAGAAAAAAAGGAATATCTACCGTTGATGTCCTTCTCGATTTCCAAGTAGCTTTTTATACCTTTTGATTACTCTAAAACACTTCTATCAAAGTGATCTCTTAAGTCTGCAACTTTCAAACTTGACAATCCAAAATTTTAATAGGAACTTTCTCATAAGACAAGGAATCTTTCACACCAATATTCTCCATAGGAACTACAAAAGAATGGTCACCCACACACATTTTGAGCATAGCTAGGAAACATTGGGTGAACCAATGTAAAACTTGTAGGTAAGTCCAAGTCATAAGTAACAATCCTGTAATTTCTCAAAATCTGATATGGACCAACGTAATGAGAGTTGAGCTTACACCTAAACCTCATCACCCTTTTCCTAGGAGAACTTTTAGGAACACCCAATCATCAATTTTGAACTCGCGCTCTCTTTTTCTCACATTTACATTGTCTATTTGATGGATTTAAGCTTCTTACACCTCTCATAAATAACTTTAACTTTCTCCATGACTTGGTGCACAAGATTATGTCCAAAAACTCTAGTTTCATGCACATCATACTACCTAATAGGTGACCTACATCTTCTACCATAATGAGATTCAAAAGAAGTAATTTGGATGCTAGAGTGATAGCTATTATTATAGGCAAATTCTATAAGAGGCAAATGATCCACCTAAATAACTTTAAAGTCAATAAGATAGGGCCTTAACTTATCTTTCAATGCCTAAATAGTTCCCTCTGCTTGCCCATCTATTTAAGGTTAGAAAGTAGTGATAAGGTTCACCTGCATATTCAAACTTTTTAGAAAAGCTCTCTAAAATTGGGATGTTAATTATTTACCTTGTTTGGATAACATAACAATAGGGGCTCTATGTAACCTAACAATCTCCTAATTGTATAGCCCTTATATGAAGAAAATGAGAGAACTTGGTTATCCTATCTGTAATACCCCATACTTCTACCTAGCTTAAAATTATCCCAAGAATGTTAGAAAATTGCCTTGAAAGATAAATCCATTTGTGTACATGTGGAATTTTAAAGATTTTCAATGATACCAATTTCATCTAAATCTGATATCAGAGTAAAAGTTATGGACATTTTACTCAGAGCTGTCAGAATCGCCCAAGTGCGATGGCCAGGTTGATGAACCATT
This sequence comes from Capsicum annuum, assembly GCF_002878395.1. NCBI lineage: Eukaryota > Viridiplantae > Streptophyta > Magnoliopsida > Solanales > Solanaceae > Capsicum > Capsicum annuum. Next base: position 47,853,768 of record NC_061115.1, read on the forward strand.
GATCTAGCAATGGAAAGTTGCCTAGACCATCAAAGCCAAGGCAGTGAGTCAACCTTCTGGATAAGGTGCGACGAACAAGTTGACGGACTATTAAACTTGCGACGGACCGTCGCCCAAGCCGTCACTATAAGGCTGTGAGTTTTTTTTTGGACCACATAAGATGGTTGAAATGACAGACCGTTGAGCTAATGATGGACTATCATATGAGCCATTGCAAGTCCCATTCAGTGAATTTTAAGTCATTTTAAAAGGGTATTTGGGTCTTTTTCCACCTGATTTAACTCCTAGTTACACCCGACCATATCTCATAATTTTATTATTCTTGTACAACAACAAATTAGGGTTTCTCTTAAGGATCAATTCACAAGAACAAGAAACCCTAGGTTCTTGATTTTAAGCTAAGAATTTAAGTTTTCCTCCACAGATCTTCAAGAAATTACTCACCCAGGTATGCAGAGTGTTCATGCATGGACACCTTTTGTCCATGAAGCCCAAGAATATCTTTTCAAAGTTCAAGTATATGGATTTTATAAATTTCATATTGGGTTTGGTTTTGTTCATGTTGATAATGACCAATTGAATTCTAATCTATGTTTAGTGATAAATCTTAAGTGAAATTAATTATTATAGGTGTAGCTTCATGTGAATCCATGATTAAACCCTTGAATGGTGAAATAAGAATTGAATCATGATGTTTACTTGTTGTGTAATGTTGTCTAGATATAATATGCTCACCATGTGTTTGATTAAATACCTATGTGAAGAAAAAGTTCCCTACTACTATGATAATATGAAATCTCCATTCATGTACAAGTTCATGCATTTAAAGTGTTTGATGAAATGTCTTAGTCAATGAATTATGGATATATGTGTGGCCTTTGTGGTGCTTTAGAACTTGCACTTTATGAATTCTCCAACTTATTATATTATGGATTGTTAATGTGATCATGTATTCAAGAAAGTTATGCTTTGTCAGTTTCCTTTCATTGAGTCTTGGAGGTACTTGTACCCAAAAAAATATAGTTGTGTTCCTAGAATTAGTGTCATGTTATCATAATATCCTCAACCAAGCCATGATCCATAGTATACAGTCAGTCTCATGACTCAGGAAAACTCAGTAATCCTAGTAATCTCAGTCTGTTATCAGATCTCAGTAATATTTCACCAGTCAATAGGACTTAGTTAATTCAGTTAATTCAGTTCAGTGATCTATGTTCAGTGTCTATTCAGATCGGAGTAGGAATTAGCACCAAGTGAACCCAAGGATGGAAACTCACCTGTTATATGAGGGTGTGATTCTTGGAAACAGTCCTTGCATTCTGGAACTATGTAGCCAGTATAGGTTGAGACTTCATAGACTATTATACGAGGGTAGATGAGGGGGCTTAACCTATTATATGAGGCTTTTCACCGTTCTCATTAGAGTTACTTGTTATATGATGGCTACTCACAGATTGTCCTTACTAGTGGTGCAGTATTGACACCCTTCTAATTGGGTTTATAGATTGTACCCCAACTCAGCCATAATGGCATATTAGGGACATATTGGTTAGATGACTACGTCCAATAGTTTTTGTTAAAAAATCAAGACTGTCAGATATAGTCATTCAGTCTCAGTAATAGAACTCAGATAGTTTTATAGAATTTAGGACTGCCAGATACAGTCAACTTAGAACAGTACGGAACTTAGCTAGTTTCATTAGATTTATGACTGTTAAATACAGTCACTCATGTTATCGATCTCAGTTATTAGTCATGTTAGTTATCAGTGAATTTATGTTATCACGATCTCAACTATAGTTACTGTGTATTTATGTATGTATTCTCTCATTCATATTATTCAGTTAGCCAGTATTATTCATGCATATGAGCCCCATGCATTTAGCCTCCCTCACATGCATATGAGTATATTTAAAGTAATGATGCATTAGTGCTTTGGGATTTTATACCATAGGTTCAGAGACACGAGCTCCAGAGCATCAGTAGATTCCATGATCATTTTGTTAGCTCATTAATTAATTTAGGACATGATCTTTTCTTTATTATCTCATTAATTAATTTATTAGTTGGAGTTAGTTAGGGACATGTCCCATCAACTCCTTATTCAGACAGTTCAGTCAGTTAGAGGCTTTTCAGACTATCATGATCAGTTAGTTATTTTAGTTAATTTTTTTGGGTATTTCATACCCCACCCAGATGTTATATTTTATCAGATATTATGTTACAGTTTTGGACCTTATGACCTTTCAGTTTATGTTTCCGTAATTATACAGTATAACATGCATTATATAGGTACAAATAGAAGTCATGGGTTAGTTTATGGTCCTTCCAGGTCATGAGCACAGTTTAGCATTCTAAGTACCAGATTTGGGTTATTACAAATTTGGTATCAGAGACTACGGTTCAATAGAGTCCTAGGAAGTCTAAAAACCGCATCTAGTAGAGTCTTGTACATGGGTATGTTGTGCACCATATTTATGTGCAAAAGGATATAAGATAATTTAGGAATAGTTTCCTTTCTTTCAGTATTCATGTGGTGCCAGTGAGCATAATATCAATTCAATCTCTCAGTCTAATTGATTTCTCCCTTTCTTCTACAGAACATGCCTCTTAAAAAAAGAAATGGGAATTAGCCAGCCCCTTAGCCCGAAGATCCTTTGGGCGAACATGTTTCTCATGCAAAGTTCAGAGTTGCATTCACTACTCTTGCTCAGTCAGTCGCTGCTCAAAATAAACTACCAGCTATTGTTTCGGCCAACCTAGTGGCCAATTCAGCTGCATCTAGGATTCAGGACTTCACCCGAATGAATCCTCCATCCCTTTTTAGGTTTAAGTCAAATGAGGACCCTCAGGATTTTCTTGATTAGGTTTAGAAGGTTATAAACATCATGGGGGTTACTTATAGTGAGAGTGCAGAGCTAGCTGTATATCAGTTTCAGGATGTTGCTCATACTTAGTTTAAATAGTGGAAGTCAGAGAGGGCTGTAGATGTAGGGCCTATTAAGTGGGAGGAGTTTGCTGCTATATTCTTAGATAGATTCTTTTCCTTAAAGCTGAGAGAAGCTAAAGTGTTGGAATTTATCAACCTCATGTAAAGCAACATGATGGTGAAAGAGTATTCTCTTAAGCTTACTCAATTAGCCAGATATACTTCTCATGTGGTTGCAGATAGAAAAGATAAGGTGAGTAAGTTTATCTCTGGGGTAAATAATTGTGTGGTAAATAAGTTTAGGTCCGTGATATTGAATAGTGACATGAACATTGCCAGGATTATGACCCATGATCAGCAGATAAAGGAGCAAAAGATTAAGATGAGGGAGAAGCAGAAAAGAGAGCAAGGACATGTAGTTTCAACTTTGATCAGCCCAAATCAGAAGGAGGAAACTGTTCTTAGTATCTTCCTAAGTCAGCAGTTCCAGATCCTTCTTCAGCTAGTGTTCTAGCTCCTAAGTTCAGGGATAGTTATAAAGATAGAGCGCCAGGATCTAAGTCTCAGGGTAGTGTTAGCAGTTCCCATACCTATCCTCTTTGCTAGACTTATGGAAAACACTATCAGGGTATTTGCAGAGCTGGCAGTGGTATTTGTTTCGGATGTGGCAAGCCAGGCGATAGAGTCAGAGACTGTCCTCAGCTAGGTCCTCAGAGTCAGCAGAACCATTCGTCAGCTCAGTCTGGTTGCCCAAACCAGTAGGTTGCACCCTCTAGCGCTACTAGTGAGCAACACCCAAATTGACTTTATGCTCTCCAGTCCCGGTAAGATTAGGAAAATTTTCCTGATATGGTTACTGGTATGTTACAGATCTTTTATGTGCATGTTTATGCTTTGATAGATCCAGGAGCTTTTTTTCTTTTGTTACTCCCTATATAATAGTTGATTTTGGAGTCAGTCCCAAAATTCTATTAGAGCCCTTTTCAGTCTCTACCCAGTGGGTAAAACCATCATAGCCCTACGGGTATACAAAAACTGTCTGATTATAGTATCTCAGAAAGTCACTTTAGCAGACTTAGTCGAATTAAAGATTACTATTTTTGATGTCATTCTCAGCATGGGTTGGCTTTATTCCTTCTATGCCACAGTCGACTGCAGAAATAGAGTTGTCCAGTTTTAGTTTTTGAATGAACCTATCCTCGAGTGAAGGGGTAGTACATTATCTTTTAGAGGTCAGCTAGTTTCCTACCTTTGGGCAAAGAAAATGATATCTAAGGGATATGTCTATCATCTTGTTTGAGTTAAGAAAACTAGTTTTGAAACTCCCAATCTTGATTCAGTCCCAATCGTGAATGGATATTTAGATGTCTTTCTCGAAGATCTTCCAGGAATTACTCCCAAAAGGGAAATAGACTTCGGTATTTATCTTCTTCTAGATACTCAGCCTATATCTATTCTACCATATAGAATGGCACCAGCAGAACTCAGAGAATTGAAGGAGCAGCTGAAGGATCTCTTAGATAATGGATTTATCAGAACTAGTGTTTCCACGTGAGGTGCACCAGTTTTATTCATGTGCAAGAAAGATAGTTCTCTCAGAATGTGTATTAAGTACCGCCAGCTTAATAAAGTCACGATCAAGAATTAGTATCCTCTTCCCATAATCGATAACTCATTTGACCAACTTTAGGGTGCCAGCTATTTCTCTAAGATAGACCTCAGATCCAGCTATTATCAGCTCATAGTCAGAGAATGTGATATTCCAAAAATAGCCTTCCGTACTCAGTATGGTCACTTTAAATTCCTAGTCATGTCCTTTGGTCTTACCAATACCCCAGCAGCTTTCATAGACTTGTTGAACCGTGTGTTAAAGTCATACTTGAACATGTTCATCATAGTCTTCATAGATGATATTTTGGTCTATCCTCGCAGTGAGCGTGATCATGTAGACCATCTCAGAATGAAACTTCAGACTCTCAGAGATCATTAGTTGTTCGCCAAATTCAGTAAGTGCAAATTTTCGCTAAGGTCAGTAGCATTCATTGGCCATATCATTTTCGATGATGACATTAGAGTAGATTCCAAAAGGCTTAAGCAATAAAAAACTGGCCTCGACCTATCTCTCCATCAGATATCAAGGGTTTCTTAGGTTTGGTTGGCTATTAAAGAGGGTTTATTGAGGGATTTACTTCTATTGTATCCCCTATGTCTAGACTGACTAAGAAAAAAGCCAAGTTTTAGGGTCAGAACCTTGCAATAAGCTTTTCAAGAGTTAAAGACTCGACTCACCACAATCTTAGTCTTAGCTCTTCCATATGGTTTAGATGGGTTTGTGGTGTATTGTGATGCATCCAGAGTTAGTTATGGTTGTGTCTTCATGCAGCCTGATAAGGTCATAGCCTATGCCTTTAGACAGCTTAAACCCCATGAGAAGAATTATCCTACTCGTGATCTTGAGTAACAGCCGTAGTTTTTGCCTTAAAGATTTGGAGGCATTATCTATACATGTAGATGTGTTCACAGATCATAAGAGCCTTTAGTATGTCTTTTCTCAGAAAGATATCAATCTTTGTCAGAGAAGGTGGTTAGAGCTCTTGAAAGATTATAACATGAGTGTCTTTTATCATCCAAGAAAGGCCAACGTCATGGCTGACGCTTTTAGTTGACTATCTATTAGTAGTGTTTATCATGTTAAGGATAGTAAGAAGAAGTTAGGTCAGGAAATTCATCAGCTTGCCATTCTAGGAATTCGGTTAGTCGATTTAAAGGAGGGTGACATATGGGTTCAGAGTAGTTTAGAATCATCTCTAGTTTCTGAGGTGAAAGAAAAGCAAGATAGAGATTCCATCCTTGTCAAGTTAAAAAAGTTAGTCAAGGATCAGAAAGTAGAGGTTTTCTTCCAAGGAGAAGATGGTATTTTACGTTGTCAGGGTCGTCTTTGTGTTCCAGGTGTAGACAACTTAAGGCAATAAATTCTTGTAGAAATGCATGGTGCGTGCTACTCTATTCATCCAGGGGCCAAAAAGATATACCGCAACTTGTGGGAAATCTATTGGTGGAGTGGGATGAAGAAAAATGTTGCAAATTTTATGGCTAAGTGCTCTACATATTAGCAGGTTAAGATAGAGCATCAGAAGCCTAGTGGGTCCATACAAGAGTTTAGTATTCCTACTTGGAAGTGGGAAGAAGTAAATATGGACTTCATGAAGGGTTTGCCTCATACTCGTTGCCAACATGATTCTATTTGGGTCATTGTTGAAAGAATAATCTAATCAGCTCATTTCCTTCCAGTCCATACTTCTTATTCAGCTGAGGTTTACACCAAACTCTACATCAAAGAGTTGGGTAGATTGCATGGTGTTTCATTATCCATTATCATAGACAGAGGTACCCAGTTCACCTCTAGTTTCTGGAAAGAGTTCCAAAAGGGTCTTGGTACCCAAGTTCATCTCAGTACAACCTTTCATCCTCAGATAGATGGTCAAGAATAAAGGACCATTCAAACTTTATAAGATATGCTAAGAGCGTGTGTAATTGATTTAAAGGGTAGTTGGGATGACCACTTGCCTTTGATTGAGTTTGCATACAACAAAAACTATCATTCTAGTATTCGGATGGCTCCATTCAAAGCTCTTTATGGTAGGAGATGCAGATCTCCAATTGGTTGGTTTGAAGTTAGTGAAGCCTCAGTTATAGGGCCTGACTTAGTGTTCGACGCTTTAGAGAAAGTCTAGTTGATCAGAGAAAGACTCTGGGCTGCACAGAGCCGACAGAAGTCTTATGCAAATGTATGTAAAAAGGATCTCAAGTTTGAGATTGGTGATTATGTATATCTAAAGATCTCTCCCATAAAGGGAGTGAAGAGATTTGAGAAGAAGTGAAAGCTCAATCCTCGACATGTTGGTCTCTTCAAAATTCTTAGTGGTTTTGGCAAAGTAGCTTATGAGCTCAAATTGCCTTCAGATCTAGCCTCAGTTCATCCAGTCTTCCATGTCTCTTTTCTCAAGAAGTGCATAGGTGACCCAACAGTTGTAGTCCCTATTCCAAGAATAAATGTTCAGAATAACCTCTCTTATGAAGAGATTCCAGTCGAAATTCTTGACTACTAGACACATAGACTGAGGAACAAAGAAGTCCCTCTAATCAAAGTATTTTTGGCAAAATCAGTCCATTGAGGGAGCTACTTGGGAAGAAGAAACATACATGTGTACCAAGTATCCTCACCTCTTCTCCGCCAACTCAGATCAAGCTCAAGGTAGCAGTTATCCTTAAACTTTTCAGTTTTATGTTCAGCTGTCAGTTACAAGCTTAGTATTCAATTCATGTTCATAATTCCATTATAAACTTGATATTAAGTACCATTGTATAGCCAGTCATGTATTCATGTAGTAGTTCAGTTATATAATCATGCATTCTCATTGTGAGAACCTTGGTTCATCAGAACACTCAGTCATGCAATTATAAATTAGTTATACATGCATCAGATATGCATAATCAGTATGACATATTCAGTTATTCGTCATGTCGGTCATCAGATCATGTTCCAATTGTTCATGTTCAATATGTATGTTAGTTTATATTCTCCCCTCTCACTTAGTCTTATTCAAGAACAAATACTCTCAAGGGGGAGATATTGTAATTCTCCATACTTCTACCTAGCTTGAAATCATCTCAAGAATGTTAGAAACTTTCCTTGAAAGATAAATCCATTTGTGTACACATGCAATTTTTAATATTTTCACTTAATATCATGTGGGAAATTGAATTAACTTTCCAACGATACAAATTTTGTCCAAATCTGGTATCATAGTAAAATGTTATGGACGTTTTACTCAGAGCTGTCAGAATCGCCCAGGTGCAATGGCCAGGTAGACAAACCGTTGATCTAGCAACGGACCGTCACAGCTAAGGTAGTGAGTCAACCTTCTGGATAAGGTGCGATGGACAAGTTGATGGACCATCAAACTTACGACCGACTGTCGCCTAAGCCATCGCTATGAGGAAGTGAGTTTTTTTTTAGTCCACGTACGATGGTCAAAACGATGGACCATCAAGCCAACGATAGACCATTGCATGAGCCATCACAGGTCCCATTCAGGGAATTTTAAGTTAGTTTAAAAGGGTATTTGGGTCTTCTTCCACCTGATTTAACCGCTAATTACACCCGACCATAGCTCATAATTTCATTATTCTTCTACAACAACAAATTAGGGTTTCTTTCAAGTATCAATCCTCAAGAACAAGAAACCCTAGGTGCTTGATTCCAAGCAAAGAATTCAAGTTTTCCTCCACAGATCTTCAAGAAATCACTTACCTAGGTATGCATAGTGCTCATTCATGGGCTCCTTTCGTCGATGAAGCATAAGAATCTCTTTTCAAAGTTCAAGTATATGGATTTTATAAATTTTATGTTGGGTTTGATTTTGTATATGTTGATAATGACCAATTGAATTCTAATCCATGTTTAGTGATAAATCTTAAGTGAAATTAATTGTTAGAGGTGTAGCTTTATGTGAATACATGATTAAACCCTTGAATGGTGAAATTAGAATTGAATCATGATGTTTACTTGTTGTGTAATATTGGCTACATATACTATGCTCACCATGTGTTTGATTAAATACCTATGTGAAGAAAAAGTTCCCTACTAGTATGATAATATGAAATTCCCAATCATGTACAAGTTCATGCATGTCAAATGTTTGATGAAATGTCTTAGTCAATGAATTATGGATATATGTATGGCCTTTGTGGTGCTTTAGAACTTGCACTTTATGAATTCTCCAACTTATTATATTATGAACTTTTGATGTGATCATGTATTCAAGAAAGTCATGCTTTGTTAGTTTTCTTCCATCGAGTCCTGGGGGTACTTTTACCCAAAAAATATAGCTGTATGCCTAGAATCAGTGTCATGTTTTCATGATCTCCTCAGCCAAGCCATGATCCATAGTATATAGTTAGTCTCATGACTCAGGAAAACTCAGTAATCCCAGTAATCTCATTCTGTTATCATATGTCAGTAATATTTTGTTAGTCAACAGACTTTAGTTAATTCAGTCAATTCAGTTCAGTGATCCATGTTCAGTGTCTATTCAGATAGGAGTAGGAATTAGCACCGAATGAACCCAAGGATGGGAACTCACCTTTTATATGAGTGTGTAATTCTTGGAATTAGTCCTTGTATTCCAAAACTACATAACCAGCATAGGTTGAGACATCATAGCCTGATATATGAGGGTAGATAAGGTGGCTTAACCTTTTATATGAGGGTTCCCACTATTCTCACTAGAGTTATTGTTATATGAGGGTTACTCACAAATTATCCTTACCAGTGGCGCGGTATTGACACTCTTTCAATTGGGGTTACAGATTGGATCCCAACTCAGCCATAATGGTGTATTAGGGTCATGTCGGTTAGATGACTGCTTCCTATAGTTTCAGTTACAAAATTAGGACTGTCAAATACAGTCATTCAGTCTCAGTAATAGAACTCAAATAGTTTTATAGAATTCAGGACTGCCAGATATAGTCAACTCAAAACAATATGGAATTCTGCTAGTTCCATCAGATTCAGGACTGTTAGATACAGTCACTCATGTTATCAGTTACATCAGTCATCAGAACTCAGTTATCAGTCATATTAGTTATCTATAAATTATTGTTATCACAATCTTAGTTATAGTTACTGTGTATTCATGTATGTATTCTCATGTTCACATTAGTCAGTTAGCCAGTATTATTCATACATATGAACCCCATGTATTCAGCCTACCTCACATGCATACCAGTACATTCAAAGTACAGAAGCATTTGGACTATGGTGTTTTATACCATAGGTTCAGACACACATGCTCTAGAGCATCAGTAAATTCCAGATATCACCAGTCAGTTAGCAGTGAGTCCTCATCCTTCGAGGACATAATCATTTCTTTATTATCTTATTAATTAATTTATTAGTTGGAGTTAGTTGGGGACATGTCCCATCAACTCCTTATTCAGACAGTTCAGTCAGTTAGAGGTTTTTCAGACTATCTTGCTCAGTTAGTTATTACAGTTATATTTTTTGGGTATTTCATACCCCACCCAGATGTTATATTTTATCAGATATTATGTTACAGATTTAGACCTTATGGCCTTTCAGTTCATGTTTTTGCAATTATACAATACAACATGTAGTATAAAGGTATAGATATCAGTCATGCATTAGTTTGTGGTCCTTCGAGGTCATTAGCACCGTGTAGCATTCTGGGTACCAGATTCGGGGCGTTACACTATTAACTTATTTAGCTTGGAATATTTTGTTACGTGCCACCAAGTCTCAAATGCTTAACCTTAACTTGATGACAATTAAAGCACTTGGCAACAAAATTTACAACGTTTCTCTTTATATTATTCCACCAATACTACTCCTTCACATCATGGTATATCTTAGTAGCACTAGGTGAATTCTATACCTTGAAACATGAGACTCGATCAAAATTCTCTCACTTAAATCATCCACATTGGGCATACACAATCTCTATTGCTATTGCATTATGCCATCTCCCCAAATCTTAAAAGCAAAAATCTTTTATTGTCAATATCCTTCTTAATCTACAGAAGTATGGGATCATTTATATATATTTCCTTTACTTTGGCACCCACAGAAGTCTCAGCCATCTTACGAACAATCACTTCTCCATTCTCAGAGTATAAAAGTTAAACTCCCAAGTTTGTGAGATCGTGAATCTCCTTCACCGATTCCCTCTTCTCTTCTTCCACATGTTAAAGGCTACCCATAGATAACCTGCTAAAAGTATCAACAACCACATTACCTTACATGATAATGCAAACTCATGTCATAATACTTTAATAGTTCGAACAATCTTCTTTACTTGAGATTCGACTCCTTCTGCGTAAAAACATATTGTAGGCTCTTATGATTAGAGTAGATGTCCACATTAACTCTATATAAATAATAATGCCAAATCTTCAGTACAAAAACCACTATTGCTAGCTCAAGATCACGTGTTGGGTAGTTTTTCTGTGGTCCTTAAGTTGCCTAGAAACATAAGCTACTACTTTGCCATTCTGCATAAGCATACAAGAAGTCCTAATCGGGACACATCACAACACCCTACTAACCCCTTACTACCCTCGGGTGGGGTAAAAATTGGAGCAGATGTCAACCGATATTTTAACACCTCAAAACTTTCCTTATAAGAATCAAACACTGGAATTTAACTTTTTTATAGAGTCAACTTAATTTATGGTGCAACTATAGTAGAAAAACTCTCCATGAACCTCTTGTAATAGCCAACCAAACCCAAGAAACTCTTAATACCAGCTGGAATTATTGGTTTAGGCTATTTCTTTATCGCTTCAATCTTTTGCCGATCCACCTTAATCCATTCATTCGAAATAATATGACCAAGAAAAGCCACAAAAATAACTAAAATTCACTCTTAGAGAATTTGGAATATAATTCTTAATCCTTAAGGGTTTGAAGAATAATTTAGAGGTGATTGTTATGCTCCTCCTCACTCCAGGAGTAAACGAAAATGTTATCAGTAAAAACTATAATGAATAAGTCCAAGAACTTCTTAAACAGCCTATTCATAAGATCCATGAACGCTATAGGGGCATTACTTAAACCAAAGTACATAACCAGAAATTCAAAATATCCATACCAGGTTCAGAATGTAGTCTTGGGAAAATCAGCTTTCCTAACCTTTAACTAATAGAAACTCAAATGAAGATCTATCTTTGAGAAATACTTAGTAACTTGAAGCTAGTCAAGAATTTCATTACTTTTGAGAATAGGATACTTTTTTTTCACTATTACCTTATTTAACTGGTGATAATCAATGAACATACGAAGAGACTGATCTTTTTTGCATATGAAAAGTACAAGAGCACCCCAAGGAAAGACACTTAGGCTGGTGAAACCTTTATTACACAGGGATTTTAATTGCTCTTTTAACTCATTCAACTCCACGTGATCCATCTTATAAGGTGAAATAGAAATTGTATGAGTATCTAATAAGAGATCAATCCCAAAATCTATTTTCTTGTCTGGAGGAATTTCAAAAATATCTTCAGAAAATACTTCATGAAATTTATTAACCACAAAAATGGTATGGAGTGAGGGACTTTCGTCACTAAAATCCTTAACCTAAACTAAATGATATAAGCAATCTTAAAAAATCATTTTTCGGGATCTAAGATAGGAGATGGATATTTCCTTTGGTACTACGAGGCTACCCTCCCACTGAAGGATTAATCTATTTGAAATAGAAAGTGCATTTTCTGTATTTACAATCAACACAAGCATAATAAGAGTGGTGCCAATCTATCCCTAGAATACCATTAAAATCTACCATATCAAGCTCTACCAAATCCACCACAGTCAACATAATTCTTACAAACCCTCCAAGCAATGACGAGATCACCAATAAGGGTAGAAACTGAGAAGGGTTCATGAATATTTCAAAGTCAAAATAAAAAATCCCAGCCACATATAGGGATAAATAAGATAGAGTGAAATGAAGATCAACTAGCATATACATACCATGGGAGAAAATTTTTAGCGTAGCCATAACAACATTTGGTATGGCCTTAAAATCCTAATGAGTGGAAAACCAATAGACGGTTACGACTACCACCTATCCTTGAAGTAACTCTCTTGGTAGTTGAGGCTACACAAGTAGTAGCTGAGGCTTTGTTGCCCACAGATGCACTCCTCGTCGAGGAGCAATTTCTTTGCATATGACTAGGTTCTCCATAAATAAAGCATACATTCTTTCCCAAATTACAAAACCCACAGTGAAGCTTTCTAGAAGTATGGTAAGAAAGGTAGGATTAAGCTGATTGAGCTACACTGGACTGAGATTGAGTATCCTGTATTCTGGAATCATTACTAGGTTGGGAACTCTAATCGTTCGTAGGCCTAGGTACAGGTGCACTAGTGATTAACTGAGTATTCCCCCAAAAATTCTTCCCGAATGACTAATTTCCACTCTTACCACTATTCTAATGTCTTGCTTCCTGGTCTGTAAGTTTAGCCCTCTTACTTTGATACTCCTCTTCGTCTACTTTCTTCTTTTACTCATCCTCCACCGGCTGAGCAAGAACCACTATCCTGTATATGTGTATGTCATTATTCAGCATTGCCCACTTACACTCTAGTTTCACATTGTCACACCCTATTTCAAATCAGTCGAATTAATACTCAATATATGGTGGTTGGTGTGACTCTTGATTTTTGAAAAATCATTTTTTAGAGCTGCCACCTAAAATTTTATGAAAAAAATTAGGAAAAACATATTTTTATGTAAAACTCTATTTTGGGTTCTTAAAAATATTTGAGATTCTGAGTAAGAGTTTTGAATATTCAAGAAAAGGTGTAAAGAAACACCTCAGGGCCTACCGATGATAGTCCTTAAACTCAGTTTAGAAAAACATTTGTGAATTTTTTTATCATTTTAAAAATTGTGATAACTTTATAAAGTTTATCAAATTTTAAAAAAGAAACACACAAGGTATATAACATATACTTACGATAAACAAAAAATGTAACGCAATTTATTGTCGGAATACACATACATATTTCAAAGAACTATGAAAATGAAGAGAAAAAATTTAACATCAGTAAATATGTAATATTAGATAATTTAAAGGTTTATAATTTTGTAAGAATGTAATGTATAATGAAATATAAAGTTAAATGCATAAAGAAATCAATTATGAGTAAAAGAAAGTACAATTTACAAATGAAAAAATTTATTAATTATAAACATAAATAAATGTATTTGTAAGATTATGATATGAAAATTTACTTGATTTGTGTGATTATTTGTCGCAAAGTAAAAATATCAAAACATATTAAATGTATTAGCTCTTGAATAAAATAGACTTGCATATATTTAAAACATAGGAAATGATGGTAGTGTGTATTTATTTGTAGACATTTTTAAAGTAGTTGTTAAAAATAAATGTTACAGTAAAAATAAACATACATATGAAATCGAAAAAAATTGTAAATAATAATAATAATAATAGTAATAATATTATTATTATTAATAATAATAATAATAATTAAAACATAAAAAAATAATAATAGTGATAAAAGATCTTGTATATGACAGTGTATATATATGTACCTTGTGTTATTTTAGTCTAAAAATTAAAAAAATTTGAAACTATTGTTGAGAAAATAAACAAAAATAAAGTAAAACATGGGGATTATTTATTGAAATGAGTTGGAAATAGTGAAAAAGCTCTTTTTTTTTTGAAAGAAATAATTTGTATTTTAGCAACTTACCTTCCTACTAAATTTATATTGAATTCTCATTTTTGTTTTTTAAGAAAGCGTGGAGGTTACTACGCCTATTTTTATTAACAAATATAAGGAAAAACGATCAGTTAAAATACATAGCAAATTTTTGTAAAACTTCCTAGTATTGTAAAGACGATTGACCTTTATGAATTGATTAATCAAGTGTTAATTGCAAAAATATGAAAACACAACATACTTTAAAAGAAACAACATTTAATAAGATAATTATAAAGTAATAAACAAGTAAGGTTATCTTAAACAAGCCCAATAAAAAAAAAAAAAAGAATTAGATGTCATTCTAAAAACATAACATGATATGACTACTTTAAATTAAAAAGAAACTAAGGAATACTAGACTTCACTTTGAAGTTGAGATTCTAATCTACGAGATTTCAAAATGTTGTGATCCTTATAACGATTGACCGAATATTTGGGTTGAAATAGAGTTTCAATCAAAACTCTCACTCCCCAGTGTTCATATAAAAGAAAAGCGAAGGATTAGAAAATAATCAAATGGTAGACATACATAAAGATGCAAATTAAGAGAGTATGTTTTGAAAAAGAAACACATTATAATTAAAAGGTAGATTTTCAATCTCTACTAGCATGATATTGTCATATATTTAGCCAAGGGAAGAATAGACTATATGGATCAAAATGATACATACATGAATGACAAATAAATAAAGTATTAGATTATATATATAAGAGAAGCTATGCTTATGTGTTTGGTTTAGGTGGTTTAGCCATTCCCAACATAAATATGAACTTGGAAGATTCCTTTGAAACAAGGATAAAGAACAAAACATAAGGAGATTTTTTTTTCATTATTCTAAATTTCTTGAAATATGGTTACCATGTCTAAAGTGAAAAAGGGAAAGTTTCAAGGTATAATTATATTCGACAAACAAGAAAACATAGCCTCCCAAAATAATTTATCCTAAAAACTTACATTGAACTTCAAAGTCATTACTAGTTAATAAAAGAGCATATATGCATATTTACCGACCCATGCATTCATACATGAAAGCAATTTTATAATTAAAATTATATTCATCAGCATAATTTAAGAGACATCACAACAACATAGGCTCGATTGAAGCTACATCAAGAATCATGTATTCATGGGAATCAAAAAATAAAATAAAGAAAGATGAAAGTTGAATAAAGAGGCGAATTCATACATCTTCTTAAACTCATATTTTGTATTAAAATGAGGATGAGGAGTGGAGAATCATATCCTGCATACTTAAACAACCAAGTATTTTAAAATAGTGAAGATTTTGAAATAAAATTAAAAAAAATGAACCTATGTTCATCAATTCAATTTTTGGATAAAATAAATAGTAATACCAAAGTGGGATAAACAAACACATACACATATTCTCAGAAGCATATTCAAATAGGAAAGCAAGGATACATGGAAATTTTTACACTATTTGGCTTCCAAAGTCTTGAAACCAGATTCAAACCCAATATTTCTAGTGAGACAAAAATACACACGAAAAATATAACTGGGATAAGATAATGTTTCAAATCGAACTAGAAATCAAGGATGCAACCAACAATCCCACGACAAGATAATATACATATGCATTTATTTGAAAATCCATCTATTCATATACAACGATGATTTTCTTTTGAAATCAAAAGTTGTATTTATTAGCAAAGATGAAAGAAAAACAACAACAACAAAATAAATCACATATTCCTAGAATCAAAATAGACGAAGAAGAAAGAGATTAAGGTGAAGTAAATTGGATTGCATTCATACCTTTATTTGGGGAAACCAAACTGTGGTTTTGATGTCAACATTTTGATCATCGAGCTCAAACTCTGGAAACTTTAATTTGGACCAAAAATTGAAAAGAAAGTAGTGATTTCTTTAGGGACTTTACTTCATGAATTTTTAAAAAAGTTTTGTAATTTTGTTGCGTCATATTCTGATGATGATAAAATGACATTAGACGACCAGGTATCGTGCATATCATGATTTGTTACAACTATCATATCTCGGCACAATTTTTTCTACTTGTGCACAACCTATGTAAGTGGGAAGCATACCTAATTAGATATCTGGTCCTATCAAAATTCAACCTTTATTTCCACACTGCTATAAATAGAAAAGGATACTCCTTACTCATCAATTTTTGCAATTTAATGAAATCCATTGCAACGGTGAAAACTCTCAAGATTGCTCAAGATCTATAGAGTTATTATGATTAAGGTTTAGGAGTTTTTGAGTTTATATTATTCTATGATTTATTTACTCATCGTATAAGAGTAAAGTCTTCTTTTGGCATCTGAGTTCTTAGGTGGAGTTACGTAAGGTCATTCGATAAAAGATAATTGATTGTGAAGAGACAGAGTTGTGAAGAACCAGTTGTAGTAGAGATATTGCAACTGAAAACTTAGAGTTAAGTTTTGTGGAGTTTGTAATCAATGAGTTTTTATTATAGTAAGGATTGAGTGTTTGTGAGGGCAAGCCGTGGTTTTTCCTTCCTTGAGCAAGGAGGTTTCCAAGTAAATTACTGTGTTTGATTTATTTCCGCAAGTTTAGTTGATTACTATTTTATTTACATTATCCTAGTCTTAGAGACCGGTCCTTAGAACAGTGGTGCACCCCCATATTTTAATAATTGGTATCAAAGCAAGGATACTATAAAAGGTTAACACCTAGAGTGATTTCTGAATTATGAATGCTATACCTAATATAGAGAAAGGACAATCTACTACAAGAACACCATACTTTAATGGGCAATACTATAGATGGTTAAAACCAAGATGTATGACTTCATTGTGATTGAGGACTGTGAATTGATGGACGTAATATTGGATGGTCCTCAAGTTCCTATTAAGAAAGTCAAAGAAGGAGACATGACCAGAATAGTTGTCAAAACAAGAAGGGAATATGATGAAGAAGACTGCAAGAAAATTGAAAAGAATTTTAAAGTAAAGTAATTGCTTGTGTGAAATTGGACTTGACGAGTACGATTAAATTTCTACTTGTTAAAATACAGAAGAAATTTGGGACTATTTGAGAACAACTTATGAGGGTACTACAAATGTGAAGTAGTCCAAAGTGGATATATTGACTACTCAATATGAAGCTTTCTCCATGAAATAACGAGAAACCATCAAGGAAATACATACAAGGTTTACCACCATCACAAATGAGTTGCATTGTTTGGGTGAGATTATTCCCTTGCATAAGCAGGTAAAGAAAATCCAAAGAGTTATTCCAAAATCCCGGGAAAGCAAAGTTGATGTTATAACTAATGCAAGAAACTTGGAGACTCTTATTATGGATGAACTGATTGGAAATTTGAAGACTAATAACTCAACAAATAGCAAGGCCAAGTAATAAAGGAAGGTAAAAAAGAAAAGTCTCGAGCATTAAAGGCCTCAATGTCTGATTCAAGCATGAAGGACATTGATTTTTATTATTTTTCTAGGAATATTATGAAGGCAATAAAGAAAAGTGGTCAGTTTCAAAAGAAAGAAAGCAACAACGAAAAGAGTAGTACTATTGAAGTCTGCCACAAATATGGGAAACTTGGGCATTTCATTAAAGATTGCCTACTTCATAAAATGGACTATTAGGAATACCTAAAGTCAGGAGGTGGCAAAGGAAAGAAGGAGAACCAAGTTTCTAAAAAGTCAAAAAGAAAAGTTGTTGTTGATTATGCACTGAAACAAGATTTAGCAGTCTTGGGAGATACTTTCAGTGAATCTGATGAATCTAAAAAGCCTGAAGATTTCTCCATGTTAGCAGTGGAAGATAGTGAAATCACCTATGATTCCTTAATTTCTCTCATGGAAAAATAAGATGATGAAGAAGAAAATGAGGTAACTCTCTAAGATATTAAGGAAAACTTAGATAATTATTTTTCTAAGAAGATAAAAAAAAGCTTAAAAATATTAATTGATTCTGTATGTGAGTTGACTGCTGATAAAAATGATCTAGAAAAGAAAGTAGAAAAATTAGAGCTTGAATTAACTGCTTTCACTCTCTAGTTGTCTGAAATAGAGGAATAGTCCTCAAAATTGAAATCTAAAAATCTGAGCCTAATGAATCAACTGAAGAAGATAGATGAGTCTAATCATAAAGGGATAAAGGAATCCTTATGAATTCAATTGAGATTGAAGAAAAAAATGAATTCTCAAAAGAATCTCATGAATACTTTTTATAAGAATGAGGAACTAGAAGAAAGGTACATGGTCCGTAAAAGAGAAGATCTTAATGAATCCCTAAAATAGACAACATCTTCACAAATTCTTTCTAATCTAACTAATCAGCGAATTAATAATGGTAGAGGCCTTGGATATCAAAATAGAACCTATGCTTTTGGTTCACAAGGCAAGTATGTTCTTATTGATAAGAACAAGGTACATAATTCTCTATGTACACACTGTGGAAGGGATGGACACTTTAAAGAGAATTGTCAAAGTTGGCTTAGGAGTAGAATGAATAGTGCTAGATACATTCATCATAAGAGGTATCATCCCAAGGGATCCAGCCCCTTGAGAATTTTGAATAAGAACAAACTGCCTAGCTGGACCAAAAGGAATCTGATAACTCTTCTGTCTTTCTTCTGTAACTCAAACTTAAGTGGGTTCTCAAATCTAACAAATGAACTTTGTATATAGGTAGGAGTAAGGAAAGGCAATCAAAAATGGTTCATGGACAGTGGATACTCTAAGCAATGACTGGAAGGACTGATTATTTACTCTCACTCATAACACTTTAAGGTGGCGATGTCTCATTGGGAAATAGAAAAAAGGTTACATACAAGGTGTTGGAAAGATTAGAAAGTCTCTTAATCATGGTATAGAGGACGTGTACTATGTGAATAGTCTCGAGTATAATTTTTTAAGTGTATCTCAAATATGTGACAAAGGAAATAATGTAAACTTTTTATCTGATAGATGCACTGTGTAAAGATTAAAGTCTAGGAAAGTTACTCTCAGAGCTAAAAGGTGAAAGAATATGTATGTGAATGATCTGGATATGTAGTTGATTGTGAATTGACATGCTTCAGTGTCCAAGGTGAAAATTTTGATCTATGGCACAGAAGGTTGGGGCATTTAAGTTCAACCTTACTAAACAAATTGATCACAAAGGACCTAGTCCGAGGGATTTCAAAGTTGCAGTTTTTAGATAATAAAATTTATGATACGTGTGTCAAAGAAAACCAAACCAGGTCTTCTTTCAAATAGAAAAAAAGCTTAGCACCTCCAGACCCCTTGAATTGTTGCATATAGAGTTATGTGGACTAGTTAAAGTCCAAAGTAGAGGTGGGAAGAAGTATATGTTTATTATTATGGATGATTATTCCACATTCACTTGGACAATGTTCTTAAGATATAAATATGAAACCTATGATGTTCTGGTGGTTTTTTCTAAGCAAATTCAGATGAAGATAAATTGTAAAATTATTGGACTCAGATCAGATCAAGAAACTAAGTTTGAAATCTCCCAAGTTGTATGATTTTGTGCTGAAAATGGAATTATTCATAATTTTTCTGCTCCTAGGACTTCCCAGCAAAATGGAGTTGTTAAAAGAAATAATTGGACTCTCATAGAGATTACTAGAACTATGCTAATTGACAGTGGCCTTCCAAAAAGCTTTTAGGCTAAAGCTATCAATACTTTTTGTTATGTGACTAATAGATGTCTAATCAGATCTCTCTTGAACAAAATTCCATATGATCTTGTGTTCAACAAAAAGCCTAAGCTTGACCATTTCAGACCCTTTGGATGCAAATATCTTATTCTAAATAATAGAAAGAGTGAGCTAGGAAAATTTAACTCTAAGAGTGATGGAGCAACATTTGTGGGATACTTCTCAACAAGTAAAGCATACATAATTTTCCACAAAAGAACTCTGTATATGGAAGAAAGTGTAGATATAACCTTTGATGAGTCAAAAAATAAAAGAAGTTCTCGTGAAGGTGAGGATTCTAACATAGAAGAACTCAGTACTATTCAAAGTGATGGTATAGATGAATCGGAAGGTCAAGGACCAACGAAAATAATTGATAATGAAGAAGGTAATGGTGAGACAGGTTCTTAGTTGCAGACTCTAGATGTGGAAAATGAAAATAAAAAATAATTTGGTCAAGGTTCTCAAGGACCTGGCCGTAGCTAATCTCTGCGTAGGATATCAAATTCGATGCATAAATCTTCTCACCCCCTTGAAAATCTGACATCTCCCTTAGAATCTGGAACTTAAACAAGAGCTCAAGCCAGAAATTTCATGGTATTTTTAGCCTTCTTGTCACAGATTCAACCCAAAAATATGAAATAAGCTCTTAAATATGTTGACTGGATCAATGCAATGCAATAGGAGCTTCATCAATTTAAAAGAAGAAAATTCTGGCACTTGGACCCCAGACCTGTTGATAGAACAATTATTGAGACTAAATGGATGTACAAAAATAAGCAGGATGAACATGGGACTATCAATAGTAACAAAGTAAGGCTGGCTATTTAAGGCTATAATTTGGAGGAAGGAATTGATTATGATGAAAAATTCGCTCATGTTGTAAGGATGGAAGCCATCAGAATACTTATTGTCTGTGCTGCCTAAATGGGGTTCAAACTCTTCAAAATGGATGTTAAGAGTGCCTTTTTGAATGGACATTTAAAATAAAAGTTTTATGTAAAGCAACCTCCAGGATTTAAAGATGCAAATTTTCCATATCATGTGCTCAAAATGGATAAAGCTCTCAATGGATTCAAGAAAGCATATAGAGCTTGGTATAAGAAACTTTCATAGTTTTTTTTGGAAAATGTCTTTAAAAGAGGGAAAATTGATAAGACACTCTTCCTAAAGACCAGAGATAGCAACTTGATGATTGTGCAAATCTATGTTGATGATATAATCTTTGGAGTTATTACTGAATCTTTATGTGAAGAATTTGCAAATTTAATAGGGAGTGAATTTAAAATAAGCATGATGGGTGAATTGAGCTTCTTACTTGGTCTAAATATTAAACAAACCTCTCAAGGTACTATGATTTGTCAAGAAAAATATATCAAAGAGTTGCTGAAGAAATATAATATGAGAGAAGACAAGATAATTGTACTCCAATAAGAATCAACTCAAAGATGGATAATGATGAACCTGGTCCCTCAATGAATGAGACCATGTATAGAGGAATTATTTGATCCTTACTATATCTCACTGCAAGCAGGCTAGATATTATAATTAGTGTGGAAATATGTGCTAGATTTCAGGCTTGTCCAAAAGAGTTTCATTTGTAAGTTGCAAAAAGAATTCTCAAGTATCTAAAAGTTATAGGGGACCTAGTACTATTCTATCCATCTTGAGACAATTTTGATTTAATAGGCTATTTTGATACTAATTATGCTGGATACCTGGTGGACAATAAAATCACTTCAGGAATGACTCATTTTTTGGTTCTTCTCTAATCTCTCGAGGTTCTAAAAAATAGAAATCAGTTGCTCTATCTATAGCTAAATCTGAATATGTGGCTATAGCTCCATATTATACTAAACATATATAGATCAAAAAATAGCTTAAGAATTTTGGGATCGAATCAGACACTATCCCCCTGATGTGTGATAATACAAGTGCTTTAAACATGGCTGAAAATCCTGTGCAACATAAGAGGACAAAGCATGTTGATGTGATGCATTACCTTTTGAGAGACAATATTAAAAAAAAGGCCATTTGGATACAGGTTTTTAAGACTGAATATCTGGTGGCTAATATATTTACAAAGGATTTTCACAAAGAGAAATTTGTGAAGAACTGGTTGAGGTTGGGAATGTTCAAGATAAACTGACCTACTTGACGGATTAGTTTTCTTTATCTATGGATATGATAAGGATACAAGTATCCTTAATAGAGTATGTGCTCATTTGTCTAACTCAGTACCATACCTTTACAGGTATACACACATGGTGAATTGCTTTGAAGGAGAACAGATGAGTCAAATACTATATAAAGGTTTGCTTAGGCAAGAGAGGGACCTATTTCCATCTCTCAGGTTAGTACCATAAATTTGTACTTTAAAAATTCATAAAAATATGTCTAAAATAGTTTCGTCCCTTCCTTTTTATGTCTGAAAGCCGTCAAATACATAGAAAAGTGAAGAGTTGCACATTTTGGGACCAAACACATCATTTTCTCTAAAAGATCCTGAAATTAAAATGGTTGGTTCCCTTAAATACAAAATCAACTTTTTTCTTTCTCATTCTTTTTCAAATTTGTTCTCTAACCTTTCCTTCTAAAAGTTGTCCCTCTATAATAAAACTTTTTATTCCTTTTCATTAACTCTCAAAAGTTTTAGATGGATGATAATCCTACCCTCTCAAGCCCTACAAAGCATCAGAAAATGTTCAAAATCCACTCCAAGAAAAAACCCCTAAACCAAAAATGCTTCTCCATCAATATCTAAAATTGCTAAGGAATCTTTTCAAAACTCTCCTCAAGAATTTGAGATCATTCCACCCTCCATATTTTCCATTAAAATCCCTAATCTTTTAAATGAACCCATTCTGGAAGAATCTTTAAAAACCATAGAAACCCCTTTTGAGTCAACCATGGTAGTGAACCAAAGTCAAGCTTTTGGTTCACCTATTAAACCTGAAGTTTCTCAAAATACCATTCCCTTGGTAGAACCGTAAATAACCAAACCGCCTGAAACCCTAAACAACATGGTTCCCCTACTCCTTCAGAATCAAATCCCATCTTTACTCAATTTTTTGATGAAGAAATTATGATGAAAAGGTCTAATCTTTGTAGTACTAATGACTGGGTTTCTAAGAACTTGATCTTGCTTGCAAATAATCTTAGGAAGATTTACCTTAGTTTAGAGGAGCAAGTAGTTTCCGAGAAAATAGGGGACATCTCCTAAAACATATGATTTTGAAGTTGGGAAGTTTGTGCAACCTCTAAAAGAGGAGGGTTAGTTTGATGATGATGAACTACCATTGAGGTGGTCAGTACAGAAGTAAAAATAAAGTAAGGGTATATAAAAAGTAGTAGATATTAGGTTGAAAGTCACTAGAACTTACTCAACTAGGGGTATAGAGAATACGTTACTAGAGGATGCCATGAAAGCAAACAAGTCAGCTACTGTTAAGAAAAGAATATTGAAGAAAGTTAGAGTGATGGAAGATAAAAATTTAGAGGTGGTAAATGTTGGAAAATGTAAAGAAATTGATCATAATATTGCTACTGTAATAGAGATGAGGAGAAAAGAAATACATGATACAGAAAGGACCAGGTCCTCCTCTTTAAAATCTAAGAGCCCTATTGGGTTGAATCAAAAACATATTATTGTAAAGAAAAGGACAGTATCTAAGGGATATGGTCCCAAGAAGAGAAAAGTTGTAGTAGAAGAACCAACTAGTGGTTTTCAAAAAAAGAAAAAAGGATGAAAATGAGAAATCTGTGGCTAACAAGGAGAGTAATGAATTGCTAAAATCTCAGAAAGTGTTGACTGGAAGAGTCTTTGACTCCAGGATTTTTTTAAAACCTAGGATGGTGGAAATTGTAGAGTTTGTGAGACACAAAGATTGGTTACACCTCTTAGAGAGACCAGTTCCCTCTGTTTATGAAGTAGAAGTGAGGGAATTTTATTATTCTGTGGTTTTCTAATATGATGGGCTGAGCTTGACTGCCCTGATTTAAAGAAAGGATTTTTTGGATGAATAAATACTTAAGAAAATTTTGGATGTTACCATTGTGGGTGTGAGGATTGTCTTTAAACAACAACCCTTAACTGAGTTTATGGTTGATGCTTTAAAAGTGGGAAGAACACCTGTGGCTTGTGTGAGAAAGAAATTTCTCGGAGGAGTTTCAATTGGTGTTTGATTTTCTTAACAAAGTAGTTCTACCATGGTCTAAAAATAGAACTACTGTTTTGGCTATTGATCTGTATGTGATGGAGTGTCTTAGGAAGGTTGAGTCGATTAGTTTACCTGCCTTGATGATTCAACATATATACAAGGTCATATATGAGAAAGACGGTAGACATGGTATGCCTTATGAATACTTTTTAAACAAGGTATTTGACTATTTTGAGGTAGTATGAAAAAAGGAAACTCTTGAAACTATGAAACAAATGTTCACCCTGACTATGTTATTTGAAAATGAATGTGTCAAAGGGAAAGTAGGGACCATGTCCCAAGTATCTGAATTATTGGTGATTCTAGAAAATCTAAGTAGGGAGATAAAGGAAATGACAGTTTATATGGATACTACAGATGCATAAATCCTAAAATAGAAGTTGAAGAATTAACAGCTTTCATCTAAGGGAACAGGTTGCAGAAAATACAGATCTAAATAAAAAGGTCTCATCACTCCATGATGAGGTACACAATTTGAATACAGAATTGAAGGACCTAACCAAGCAACTGTTGGATTTTCATGCTGCTATAAGTTCTAGGATTGAAATGCTTCTTAAGACCTTTTCCCTAAAACCTCTATTTACCTAAGCCTTCCCCTTATTGTTATCCAGTCTGTCTGTATCAGGTTCTTGTTTTTTATTCCTGTGAATTTTAAGGATTATAACTTTTATGTTATTTTTATTGTGAACTCCAATGGTACTTACCTTTTTACATGAATGGAATCCTTATTTGTGTCTATTATATATCTCTTTTATTAAAGCTCTTCATTCATGTTAGTGTTGCCTAGTGGCTATGAGTTAACTGATTTGTGCTTATTGTATTCCTAGTTTATTGTTGTTACATTTTTATGATGCTAAAAGGGGGAATACTGACTTCATCATTGTGGGGACCTAGTGCTATATAAGATAGAGTGTTGTTGTTGACAGAGAGATTATTGATAGGGGGAACACATGGATAATATTGATAGGAGGAAAACATAGAGAGAGTGATTGTTGCTAATTTATAGAGGGAACACATATTAAGAGTAGTGTTTCTACAAAGTTGTTGAATTAATTTTGATACTCTAAATTTTATGGTTTACCATCATCAAAAAGGGGGAAATTGTTGTGTCATATTTTGATGATGTCATTTGACATTGGCGAACCAGGTCCCATGAATATCATGATTTGGTATAGCTATCATATCTTTGCTCAATTTTTTTGCTTGTGCAAAAAACTATGTAGGTGTGAAACATACCCGATTAGACACCTAGTACAAGCAGAAGTTAACCATGATTTCCACACTATAATACATAGAAAAGGATGTTCCTCACTCATCAGGTTTTGCAATTTGACGAAATCCATAGCAATGACGATAACTCTCAAGATTGCTCAAGATCTATAGTGTTATTGGTCTTAATGTCTAGGAGTTTTTCAGTTTATATTATTCTGTAATTGATTTACTCCTATTATAAGAGTAAAGTCTTTTTTTGGCATCGGAGTTCTTAGGTAGAGTTACCTAAGGTCATTTGATTAGAAATAATCGATCATGAAGAGGTTGAGTTGGGTAGAACCAGTTGTAGTAGAGTTATTGCAACTGATAGAACTTAGGGTTAAGTTTTGTGGAGTCTTTAATCAATGAGTTATGATTATAATGAAGATTGAGTGCTTGTGAGGGCAAGTTGTGATTTTTCCTTCTTTGAGAAAAGAGGTTTCCATGTAAATTACTGTGTTTGATTTATTTATGCAAGTTTGGCTGGTTACTGTTTTATTAACTTTATCGTAGTCTTAGGGACCTGTTCCCTAGCATGGTGGTGCACCCCCACGTTTTAATATTTTTCAACTATCAACTTGTATTTTAAGAACCTCCATTCCCTTTTTTGATTTTTTTTTCTTATCCCTTTCTAAATTCTTAGCTTGTGGTTTGCGAGAACGAAGATGCCACATTTTATAGGAGAAATTTAGACATCAAAGATTGAATTTGAAACAATTCAGTTTTCCAAAACTTGGGAAAGAATGAGATTCAAATTTTGAATTCAAATCTCTGAGTAGAATTGCCTTTTCTGTAATATCTTGGCCTTTTCAAATCTTTAATGGCGAAATCGAGACCGAATTTTCTTCTATTGTACCAATTTGAATATAATTTTCTACAAAGAGAGGATTCACGGGTTGGGAGAGGCTAAAATAAAGTGAATCTCGGAGCTGTGGCCACTAGGGTTTTCTTGTTTGGGTAGAGAGGAGAGATGAGGGAGAAAAGAGAAGGAGAGTCGATTGCTTGAATTTTCATTTATAAGAAATTATATAAATACAGAATGTAGTTATAGGAAAGATAAAAAGAAGATACATCTTCTGCTTCTCCTCATGTGTTTTGGAACTTGAGTTTTGACTGTGATTTGGAATGATCGGACGGTCAAGATAAACTTAATATATATATATGTGTGTGTGTGTACACACACACACATATGTAAATAGAAGAAGAGGTTTTGAAAATGACCATTGGATTGTAAGAATATTACACAATTGAGATGAATTTGTGTTTCATTGTGAATTGGTGGCATACGATTGGTGGATATAGTGTGAATGGATTGGTTTTTGTGCCAAATTTTGGGCCTTTTATTATTAAATGATGGAAAAATAAAAATCCAAATAACCTTCTTTAGATGGTCAAATGCAACTTGTAGCAAAATTTTCAACTTTGCAAGTTGTAGCAAAAAAGGGAATAAAAAATGGAAAAAAATATTTTTTATAGTAATATAAAAAAAATATAATTTGTATATATGGAAAAAAGGATTTCATATCCATAAAAAGGAATGACAACTATTGTCAGGATATCAATCATTCCTTTAATTCTCTCTAAAACGATTGTACTCCTACTTTATCAACATCTAAAAGGTTTTGTTTTTCCAAAATCATTATGAAAACCAACGATTTCTTCTCCTTCATCAAAATTTCTCGTTCTTCTAATATTTCCTTTCTTATTTTTTTCTTTAAAAATCTGATATAAGTATAATTGTTTTCTTTTAAAAAAAATCTGATATAAGTATAATTTTGTCTTAAATCGATCTAATGGATGGTGATAGGTTAAATTCTCTGCTTGTAATGCATGAAGGAAGATGAGATGTTAATATTTTTTTATTTGTTTAAGTCAATTAATGTTTTGATTTTATTTTTTTATTAAAAAATTAATAGTCCAGTAATCAAATACCTACGAATATATATAACAAAACCATTATTCATATTGTTTTCATCCATTAATTGTTTAAGATAATGTTAATCTGATTGAGTAGAAACAATTTTCAGATTTTGTTTATTTTTTTATTTGTTTTGTGTGTATTTTTTGTCAATATTAAACTATGTTAAAATTATGAAATTTAATATAATTACTACTAAAAAATTGTGTAATAAGTTTACAGGGAGACCTAACGATTTTGCTATATATGGGATTATGTATGATGTAGATACAAAGCACAAAGGATTGGTTAATGCAATAGCAAAACAATTGAAGATTGACATTAACTTAATCCAAATTGAGATTAAGTTCTAGATAAGTGATAAATGCCCACCAATACTCATACACAATCATATACAATGATACAAAAGTATAAAGGATTATGTATGATGCAGATACAAAGTATAAAAGATTGTTCAATCACTTTCTACCATGATATCTTTATTTTTGATTGCCACTGATTTTTATGGCTAAATATCGGATGTTCTATATGAATCTAATGTTCTTCTGTATTAATGTTGATATAAATATTACAATTTGAAACTGGTGAACCTATTTATTTTCATATTAATTATTTTTAAATATATATTTATTATATCGAGTATATTTATGATATTAAAATTGATATAATATATCTTTAATCAATTATATTATATCATGTTTTTAGGTACTAATTAAATAACCATAAGAGACACCAACTTTTATACCTTTTTATATAATAATTCTAGAAGGTTACTAAATAACCATCCGAGACACTAGTTTCCATACTCTACAATGGTTTTATACCTCTTTCATATCATATTTTTAAATATATATAAATTTCTATATCATTTTCATACAAAGTTTTTAATAGGGTGTATAATAATTAATGACTGAAATTTTTATGTAAACTAGTAAAAGGGGCAACCCGATGTACTAAAGCTACCGCTCACCAAAATTTATATGTTATTAATTATTTTAGTGCATGAATAGGTATATAAAGTGATATGTATGAATTGTAATATTCAATTTAGATGATTTCAGTTTGTATACCTCTGCCATACACCGCATGCTTATCTAAATCAAACGAGTGCATATGATAATGTCAAAAAAATACAATAACCATTCCTATTCCATACACATTCATAATGAAAAAAATAGAAGACAAACATATAAAATAATAAACATTTCCCTTTGCTTAAAATTAGCTCAAATTATATTATGTATAAAAATGTTATCATGAAATGAACACTACTAATTCAAAGAAAATAATTTTGAGCCTAATATCAATGATGCTTTGTGAAATAAAAGAACTAACAATGAAAAAATAATGCTGCAAAGAGAAGAAACAGTTGAAAAAAAAATTAAGAAGATAATGATAAGTTTTAATAAATTGGGAGAAATTAATGGAAAGTATATCAAGAGTATTTTTGGAAGAGATAAATAAGATAATAGATTTAGATATATAAGTTTTACCATATTTTACTCTTACAATAATTAACAACACATTATTTTAGGAGGCATTGAAGCCTGCCCTATAAAAAAGGAGTTAAGTTTATTTATGAAAATGTATTTCCAATTTTTTTAAAATAAATTAAGATAAATTAATTTTTTTAAAAAGATTCTACAACTTGAAATAAAATCCTTAATAAAATAATTATCTAAAAGTGTTGCTACATCTTGCAATTTTTAATCTAATAAATGCATTGGAGATAATTTTCTCATAAATGATTATGAAAGAATATGATTGGGGTTGAATTATCTTTGGCCCAAATATTATTTTTTTCAATAAAATTAATTTTAACATGCTTCTTTTTGTCCTATTTTATTTATAATTATTATATATATGTATATAAATTAAATTTACACACACACACACACTCTTATATATAGTATGAAAATATAATTAGAAGAACAATGTGAATGCGAGTATCAAAATATTTTTGATATTAAAAAACTAACTATATTTAATTAAAATATTTAAAACATGATAGAAAAAAATAAATTATTTTTTTATTCTTTCAAAAATTTATAGAATTGAAATACGAATTTTTTTTAGAAAATTATTTAGGACTAAGAAGCATAGATGACATGATCCGAACAAGGTCCTAGTCGTGTCGGGTGCCTCATGTACAACCAGGATCGAAGACCACCCCCATTAACCACCCATAACTGCCCCACACCATATGTCAAATAATTTTCAATTATATAACATAATAGAATGGAACAATCACAAATCAAATACAGTCAAATAGTGTTATCCCCAATACCAATACCACTGTCAAGGCTGACAACAATACTTATACCTCCCATGCCAACCCAAAGTAGTCTCACAAAGCCTCTATCCAAAATAAAAACATCTAGTCGCGACATGCCCCAGACCATATCCAAAACCAAAGTCTAAGAAATAACAATAGTGTTTAGAGAAGACCATTACATGAAATAGAGACTTCCGGAGTATGAAAACTCACCTCGTCAATCTGACACAAAGCTATCTCCGAATCCAAGTCACTGAGCAGGAGGAGTAGTATGGTCGTTCCTGTATTGAATGGGGATACAATGCTAGAAGATGGGTTAGCAGGTGAACGCTAGAATGTACTCAGGAGTAAAGATAAAATAATGCCAACATTTAAACCTAATAAACATCCATATACAATCATATCCATACATATACATATATAATCCATATTGGGCAAGGGAACCGAGTTTAACATGCATTTTAATCTTTAACCTGGGTTATATAGCTTGACCGTCCTAAAACCACCCACGATTTATATGGGTCTAGTGTTACCCCCAGAATGGACCCTAGTGCGTGTAGCCACACGAACCGGAGATATCATAGGGGTCGGGGATTCTCGTGTACCCTTCACCTACCATGATATATCTATACAAGTATAATTTCGGGGATTCCCATGTATCCCACAAGTATATGGTCACCCTGAAAAACTTTTATGTTGGCAAACATGAGTTTCTAGTATTCGTCCATTGGTCTCACACCTTCACGGTTAGCTATAACAGTATGCCATTATTGCCCAATAAAACCTTTAGCACATAACCAAACGTCCAATTCCATATATTAATTACCAAGGCATTATAAAGTGGTATCATCATACCGATTATAGCTTGCAAGCAATATTATTAGCCAACACTTAGGGGATTCCCATTTACCCTATAGTGTCCATTATTAAAATCACTTGGGGGATTCTCGTGTACCCCACAAGGTTTTTCATTTAAACCAAAGCCATGGATACCAAGGCCTTACCATTTAACCATTTAAACCATCCGAACCAAATTTAAGTTCCATTACCATATTATGCAATGTAAAGTTTTCCATAAAAACCAAGCTATGTAATAAAAGCATTCTTATAGGCATTTTAACAAAGTTGCTGAGGGCATATAGTTTCCGAAACCAAAACCAAGTACCAATTAACCATTCCCATGCAACCACATGTTGAAAACCACAAATATAACATGATAACCACAATTAGAACATAGGAAAAAAATTAGCCAACCAATAACAACCAAAACCCCTAACATAATTTTAAAACCCAAACAATACAACTTCAATACCATAAAAAACATCCAAGAAAACATGCTTTTGGTTAGAACAAACAATGTGGGAGTAGTAACATTCCTTGTATACCTAAAAGTACAGAGAGATTTGTTCTTGAAAGACCCTAATCAATCGTATTGAAGAAACCCTAGTCTCTTTCTTGAACCAAAAGGTTGAGAGAGATTTGAGAGTGTTTCAAGTTCTTTCAATTGAGAATAATAGGGTAAATGAAGTCTCAATAGAGTTTTAAGTCATGAGGTCAAGAGAGGTTAAGAGGGGAAATGTCTAGAATACCTCCAACTTAAACTACAAACATTTCCATAGGAGGGTACGACTACCTCCCCCTAAATCGTGCCCACAACATACGAGTGGTGCCTGTCACTCGTACCCTAGAAAAAATATTAGACATCACACACTTTCCACCATACGACTTCCCTTGCCTAAGTCGTACCTATACCATATGAGTAGTATGCTCAAATTGTATCCAAGACAAAATTAAAAGGCTTGGACGTTAGACAATATATAAATTGGAGTATACCACTCGTACCATCTCCATATGACCCTTATGATGTCCATTTATACCTTGGACATAAAACAACCAAAACCATACTAAGTAGCATACGACCAACGCCCATAAACCGTATCCACATTATACGACAAGTGCCCTCTAGTCATTTGATGTCCAGAAGCTCAAACTCAGGAAATTTCAAAGAGTCAAAACACAGCGTTTTCAATTCTCCCCCACTTGGATCATTCATCCTCAAATGATGGAACAAGGTAGTAGAATACGATTCACACCCCAACACCTTGATTCTAACCTTACACTAAGTTAGAAAACAAATATGCAAGGAATTAACCCTTCTTTTAACAACGTTTGAAAACAAAGACATTATGAAAAACATATAACTACCGCATAAATTTCTGGAGCAAAAAATAGAAATAGATACTTGGAATTTATTTTCTCTACTGCTTCCTTAGTAGCCTCTTCAACCTTGTGGTTCCTCCATAGAATCTTTACCGAGGATACATACTTGGTCCTCAATTGACTAACCTAGAGATCCAAGATCTCAATCGAGATATCTTCATAAGAAAAAGAATCTAAAATATCAATATCCTTGATAGGCATGATTTAAGATGGATGGACAATACACTTTTTTAACATGGAGACATGGAATACCAGATGAATGGAGCTTAAGCTAGAAGGTAATTCCAATTCATATGCTACATTGCCAAACCTCCTCAAAATCACATAAGGACCCATATATTGGGGACTGAGCTTCCCCTTCTTACCAAAATATATCACTCTTTTCATAAGAGATACCTTTAGGAACACGCTATCTCTTACCTCAAACTTTAAGTCCCTTTGCCTCATATCTGCATAGTACTTTTGGCGACTTTGGGTAACCTTAAGTCTATCTCAAATCATTTTCATCTTTACCATAGCTCGGTGAACCAAATCTGGGCCAAACATATCTACCTTTTTTTA